>NC_060178.1:15240068-15540068 GCF_021184085.1 Oncorhynchus gorbuscha
CCGATAGGATCATACTCTTCCATTTGTAATTTCCTTGCCTCTGCATGCAGTGGGTCAACAGGGAGCCAGAGTACTTACAGGCAATTGTGTGTGTGTATGGATGTTTTTTAAGCTAAGCCCCATGTATAAGGTCTACTTTCAGCCTGAGGTGTTTTTGTTACACAAGGAGAGCATTCCGGGAAACTGATGATATTCAGAATGAGTCACACAGCGGAGTTTCACTCTTACTATGCTTTAGGAACTCATTTTTTGGACAGTGAATGTTTTTCCTGCTATATGTATATATGCCATTTAGCTGACACCTTTATTCAAATGAGTCACTAGGCAGTGGAATAATGATTGACCAGCTATTTGCATAAAAGTGAGTTTGAGTTTGGAGTCAAGGTCTTAAACAACTTAAATCAATCAAAAATGGAGCTTGACATGGTCTTGACCCATAGTATTGTGGCGTGTAATGCTAACCAATATTGAGTATGACAACCTAATTTTACAGCGTATTTGTTACATATACATTTGACATACATTGTACATATAGTGCCTTCCGAAAGTATTCATACCCTTTGACTTATTCCACATTTTGCTGTGTTACAGCCTGAATTCAAAATGGATGAAATGACACATTTTCTCTCACCCATCTACACACAATACCCCACAATGACCAAGTGAAAACATGTTATTATTATTTGTTCTAATATATTGAAAATGAAATACAGAAATATCTCATGAACATAACTATTCACACCCCTGAGTCAATACTTAGTAAAAGCAGCTTCGACAGCGATTACAGCTGTGAGTCTTTTTGGGGTAAGTCTCTAAGAGCAACTCCAGTGTAGATTTGGCCTTGAGGTTATTGTCATTCTGAAAGGTGAATTCATGTCCCCGTGTCTGATGGAAAGTAGACTGGTTTTCTTCTAGGATTTTGCTTGTGCTTAGCTCCATTTAGTTTATATATCCTGAAAACCTTCAAAGTCCTTAACGATTACAAGCATACCCATAACATATGCAGCCACCACTATGCTTGAAATTATGGAGAGTGGTACTCCGTATTGTGTCATAATGGATTTGCCCCAAACATAACACTTTGTATATAAGTCAAAAAGTTAATAGCTTGGCCACATTCTCTGCATTATTACTTTAGTGCCTTATTGCAAACAGGATGCATGTTTTGGAATATTTTTTATTCTGGTGAGGCTTCCTTCTTTTCACTCTGTCAATTAGGTTATTATTTTGGAGTAACTACAATATTGTTGATCCACCTTCAGTTTTCTCCTATCACAGCCATTAAAGTCTGTAACTGTTTTAAAGTCACCATTGGCCTGATTGGGAAATCCCTGAGCTGTTTCCTTCCTCTCCAGCAACTGAGTTAGGAAGTACACCTTTATCTTTGTAGTGACTGGGTGTATTGATTAAGTGTAGTTAATAACTTCACCATGCTCAAAGGGATATTCAATGTCTGCTTTTTTTTATGTTTACCCACCGACCAATAGGTGCCCTTCTTTGCGAGGGATTGTTAAACCTCCCTGGTCTTTGTGGTTTAATCTGTGTTTGAAATTCACTGCTCGACTGAGGGACCTTACAGATAATTGTGTGGGGTACAGAGCTGAGATAGCCATTCAAAATCATGTTAAACACTATTATTGCACACAGCGTGAGTCCATGCTAATTATTATGTGACTTGTTAAGCAAATTTTTACTCCTGAACATATTTAGGCATGCCATAATAAAAGGGGTTTAATACTTATTGACTCAAGACATTTTAGCTTTTAAATAGTAATACATTTATAAAAACATAATTCCACTTTGACATTAAGGGGTATTGTGTGTAGGCCAGTGACAAACAATCTCAATTTAAATCATTTTAAATTCAGGTTGTAACACCACACAATGTGGAAAAAGTCCAGGGGTGCGAATACTTTCTGAAGGCTCTGTAAATTGTACTTTTATACTCAGTAATTACATAACAGAGATGTATTTTTTGGATATACACATTACATTTGGATACATTTAGCCCTGTCGTCCCGGTTGTCAATGCCCCATCCTTTTGATTGTTGTGACTAACAACAGATCCCCATATTGAACAGCTCGGCCTGAATCTAATGTCTGGATTAGCATGCTAAATTAATTATCCCCCATAGGACAATCTTTTCCAGGTTCATCCCATCAGGAGGCCCTATTAAGAGCTCCGGTCAAGTGTGCCAAACACAGATCTACAGCTGTGTGGAACTTATCTTACAGTAGAAGAGGACTGATGGTGGGGTGGTAGCAGATAATATATGTGTGCAGTCTCACTCCCACTCGATATGGCTGGAAAGGCACTAGTATGCATACATGAATAAGATTCCTGTTCTTTTCCAAAGTCGATGGAGTGACTCTATTTTCGACGGAGGCAGGGAGTCACCATGTCTTGATAATCCACAACTGTCAATTCTAGGGCTTAGTACCTTTTTGAATTCCAGATATAGAATGACAGTTTATATGAAACTAAAAAACAAAGGTTCTCTCAGCTGTTTCTGTGTGGTATTTTCCCTGTTTTTTTGCCTAGGCTGCTGAAAGTACATGAACATAAACTCTGTCGCTCTCCCACGCAGCAGCGAGAGTATGGGGGAAATGGAAATGCAATGTTGCAGATCTGTTGGAATGTACCAATGCCACATTATGCAAATCTATTGTCATGGCTTCCTCTGAAGTCGGCTCCTCTCCTTGTTCGGACGGCGTTCGGCGGTCGATGTCACAGGCTTTCTAGCCATCACCGCTCCAATTTTCATGTATCCATTTGTTTTGTCTTGTTCCCTGCACACCTGGTTTTCATTCCACATCAATCTACATGTATTTATTCCTCTGTTCTCCATCATGTCTTTGTGTGAGTGTTTGTGTTACGTGTGTATTGTTGACGCGCCAGACTGGCTTGTTTTTTCCATGTTATTCTTCACAAAGATGTTTATTGTTAAACATAATTCTTGTAACTGTTTTGCGCGTTTTGCACTTTTGCCTAAATAAAGTGTGCGCCTGTTCACAAATCTCTGCTCTCTTACACCTGACTTCGCTACCAGTATGCACATCTGACATGTCTATAGAACCTGTAAATGTACACAAAAGTTGTGCAGTCTTAACTATCCGCTGTCAGCTAAACAAAAGAGGCTGTAGCCCTTTGTATTTTCTCACAATGAAAATTGTTGTGCAGAATTTTGAAGACCTAAGAATGATCTGTACTGTACCATGTTTTCTTCATGTAACAGGAGTTTATGCTCAAAACCTACCTCAGGTTTAAGACAACTGATCGACACACAAAATAAGACATTCAATTCAATTCCTCTATCCCCAAGTGACAATTATTGCTTATCATAAAACTGTCAGGCAGATACATTAGACATTTACAGTAGCCATCATGCTCTTTCCATGACATAGACTAACCAGGTGAATCCAGGTGAAATCTATGATCCCTTATTGATTTCACTTGTTAAATTAATTTCAATCAGTATAGATGAAGGGGAGGAGACGGGTTAACAAAGGATTTTTAAGTCTTGAGACAATTGGGACATCGACTGTGTATGTGTGCCATTCAGAGGTTGCATGGGTAAGACAACAGATGTGTATGGGGTATAGCAGTAGGTGCCAGGCACACCTGTTTGTGTCAAGAACCGCAACGCTGATGGGTTTTCCACGCTCCACAGTTTCCTGTGTGTATTAAGAATGGTCCACCACCCAAAGCAAAGAGGAAGGAGATATCTTGTCAGTTGCACAACTGAATGCATTCAACCGAAATGTGTCTTCCGTATTTAACCAAACCCCTCGGAATCAGAGGACATCCAGTCAACTTGACACAACTGTGGGAAGCATTGAAGTCAATATGGGCCAGTGTCCCTATTAGGAAGGTGTTTTGTACACTCAGTGTATATGCACAACTATAAGATTTGATACACATTTTGATATTTTATCGTTTTTGTTAGTCATACTGCACGATTCCTGTACTTTGTCATTTTTGAAGCTTCTGCATTGCCCTCGTCTAGAGTATACTGCAATTCCCAGAATTAATTTTATGGCTGACACCAATAATTCCACTGGTCGATTGTTTACACTTCCATTCAAATTTTGGGGTCACTTAGAAATGTCCTAGATACTCTAATGTACTTGTCCTCTTGCTCAGTTGTGCACCGGGGCCTCCTACTCTTTCTATTCTGGTTAGAGCCTGTTTGCGCTGTTCTGTGAAGGGGGTAGTACACAGCATTGTACGAGATCTCCAGTTTCTTAACAATTTCTCACATGGAATAGCCTTAATTTCTCAGAACAAGAATAGACTGATGAGTTTCAGAAGAAAGGTCTTTGTTTCTGGACAGTTTGAGCCTGTAATCAAACCCACAAGTGCTGATATTCTAGCATTCGCAGACCAGCTGGCTGGTGTGTTTACGGACATATTCAATCAATCCCTATCCCAGTCTGTTGTTCCCACATGCTTCAAGAGGGCCACCATTGTTCCTGTTCCCAAGAAAGCTAAGGTAACTGAGCTAAATGACTACCGCCCCGTAGCACTCACTTCCGTCATCATGAAGTGCTTTGAGAGACTAGTCAAGGACCATATCAACTCCACCCTACCTGACACCCTAGACCCACTCCAATTTGCTTACCGCCCAAATAGGTCCACAGACGATGCAATCTCAACCACACTGCACACTGCCCTAACCCATCTGGACAAGAGGAATACCTATGTGAGAATGCTGTTAATCGACTACAGCTCTGCATTTAACACCATAGTCCCCTCCAAGCTCGTCATCAAGCTCGAGACCCTGGGTCTCGACCCCGCCCTGTGCAACTGCGTACTGGACTTCCTGACGGGCCGCCCCCAGGTGGTGAGGGTAGGCAACAACAACTCCACCCCGCTGATCCTCAACACTGGGGCCACACAAGGGTGCGTTCTGAGCCCTCTCCTGTATTCCCTGTTCACCCACGACTGCGTGGCCACGGACGCCTCCAACTCAATCATCAAGTTTGCGGACGACACAACAGTGGTAGGCTTGATTACCAACAACGACGAGACGGCCTACAGGGAGGAGGTGAGGGCCCTCGGAGTGTGGTGTCAGGAAAATAACCTCACACCCAACGTCAACAAAACTAAGGAGATGATTGTGGACTTCAGGAAACAGCAGAGGGAACACCCCCCTATCCACATCGATGGAACAGTAGTGGAGAGGGTAGTAAGTTAAGTTCCTCGGCGTACACATCACAGACAAACTGAATTGGTCCACCCACACAGACAGCATCGTGAAGAAGGCGCAGCAGCGCCTCTTCAACCTCAGGAGGCTGAAGAAATTTGGCTTGTCACCAAAAGCACTCACAAACTTCTACAGATGCACAATCGAGAGCATACTGTCGGGCTGTATCACCGCCTGGTACGGCAACTGCTCCGCCCACAACCGTAAGGCTCTCCAGAGGGCAGTGAGGTCTGCACAATGCATCACCGGGGGCAAACTACCTGCCCTCCAGGACACCTACACCACCCGAAGTCACAGGAAGGCCATAAAGATCACCAAGGACAACAACCACCCGAGCCACTGCCTGTTCTGCCGCTATCATCCAGAAGGTGAGGTCAGTACAGGTGCATCAAAGCTG
Organism: Oncorhynchus gorbuscha; assembly: GCF_021184085.1. NCBI lineage: Eukaryota > Metazoa > Chordata > Actinopteri > Salmoniformes > Salmonidae > Oncorhynchus > Oncorhynchus gorbuscha. The sequence continues at coordinate 15,245,673 of NC_060178.1, forward strand.
GGACCGAGAGACTGAAAAACAGCTTCTATCTCAAGGCCATCAGACAGTTAAACAGCCACCACTAACATTGAGTGGCTGCTGCCAACACACTGACTCAACTCCAGCCACTTTAATAATGGGAATTGATGGGAAATGATGTAAAATATATCACTAGCCACTTTAAACAATGCTACCTAATATAATGTTTACATACCCTACATTATTCATCTCATATGTATGTGTATATACTGTACTCTCATCTACTGCATCTTTATGTAATACATCTATCACTAGCCACTTTAACTATGCCACTTTGTTTACATACTCATCTCATATGTATATACTGCACTCAATACCATCTACTGTATCTTGCCCATGCCGCTCTGTACCATCACTCATTCATATATCTTTATGTACATATTCTTTATCCCCTTACACTTGTGTCTATAAGGTAGTAGTTTTGGAATTGTTAGCTAGATTACTTGTTGGTTATTACTGCATTGTCGGAACTAGAAGCACAAGCATTTCGCTACACTCGCATTAACATCTGCTAACCATGTGTATGTGACAAATAAAATTTGATTTGATTTGATACTTCAGATCCTCAACTTGTCTCAACTAAAATTATAACTTGGATTAGCTAACACAACGTGACATTTGAACACAGGAGTGATGGTTGCTGATAATGGGCCTCTGTACGCCTATGTAGATATTCCATAAAATCCAGCTACAATAGTCATTTAAAACATTAACAATGTCTACACTGTATTTCTGATAAATTTGATGCTATTTTAAAGGACAAAAAATTTGCTTTTCTTTCAAAAACAAGGACATTTCTAAGTGAGCCCAAACTTTTGAATGGTAGTGTATATATAAAATAAATATCTTCAATTTAACTAGGCAAGTTCTTATTTACAATGACAACCCACTGTTCACTGGTAGGCTAACTGCCTTGTCAGCTCAGGGATTTGATCCAGATGCATTTTAAAGGACCTTTTCTTTCAAAAACAAGGGTACTTTTGAATGGTAGTGTATATATAAAATAAATATCTTCAATTTAACTAGGCAAGTTCTTATTTACAATGACAACCCACTGTTCACTGGTAACCACTCAGATTTGATCTACCTGCCACCCCAAATGCAGAGGGATATGGGATATTAATTTCTATCAGGATATTTTCTGAAGCCATGGGGATGGTACAGTCCAAGAAAAGGGGAGTGTGGCTGCATAATGCACGCCTTTCTCCAGAAGGCTCTCTCTCCTGCCAATTTGTGCACATTCGTTGTTTCTTAACTTTATTGTGTTTATTGTTTGCATTTGATTGTTAGTGTCTATCAATTCCGCAAGTCACTACGGAATCTTAGCCTCTTATGATTGAAGCCTGCTGTATCTTTGATGCTAACATTAGTAACGCTAGCTAGCTAACTCTGCTGCATCTGAAATAACAGCCCATTACATGTCCAAGCAACAACACTGTAGGCCTATTGTACTAATAAAAAGTATGAAGTTCACAAGTAATTCACTACAAAAAAATATAGGCTATTTGGAAAGGGCACAATGGCCGCCAGAACTGTAACTTCGTCATGATGTTAGGAATGGTTTTGACGAATGGAATCATGGGAGTTTGAGCCTTGAAAACAGAAACATATTGGAGTAAGCTGACTATAACTATAATTCTATAGGTTTTTGAATGTTTCAAATATTTACAGATGTTGTTAGATGAAGAGCAACATTTTAGAGTTCCAATATGATCAGAAAACTACAGGCAGGTTATATAGATAATTTTTTATATTAACATGTAGGTATATTAGTGGCCGCTCTTGTCCTTAGCGGTCAGTGCATTCAACCAAGGTTGATTAAAAAGAAAGCATTACAGTCATAGCAAGTAAAACATTTTTGTAACCATTACTGAACATGTTGATGTACGGTAGATAGCTGAAAATGACTGGCCAGGATTTATTGTATTAGTCATCTCAGGGATCCTACTTGAAAACGTCAGAGAGAAGCACTTTCTGGTTTTGCTCATCACTAAACAATCAAAGGACATGAAATCATAAAATGACCCTAAAACTGTGTAGAACATCACTAAATACTTCATAATAACAACCCACGTGTTAAAAGTAGCAGAGTTGTCCTTTTAAAGGGGACTCTGCAGTTGCTACATCAATTTTTGGACTTATAAATTAATGATATGTACCCATTATTTTTACTATTTTTTATTTAACGACCAACCAAGAGGCAAAAGGCCTCCTGTGGGGATAGGGGCTGGGATTCAAAATTAAAATGTAGGACAAAACACAACATGAGAGGCACCACAACACTAAATAAAGACAGATCTAAGACAACAACGCAGCATGGCAGCAACATATGACAACACAGCATGGTAGCAACACAACATGACAACAACATGGTAGCACAGCAACATGGCAGCAGCACAACATGGTAGCAGCACAAACATGGTACAAATATTGTCAGGCACAGACAACAGCACAAAGGCCAAAAAGGTAGAGACAACAATACATCACGGGAAGCAGCCACAAGTGTCAGTAAGAGTGTCCATGATTGAGTCTTTGAAAGTAGACTGTATAGTTTGGGAGTTTTTTGTAGCTCATTCAAGTTGCATCGAACTGAAAAGAGGAGCAACTCCAGGATGTGTGTGCTTTGGGGATCTTTAACAGAATGTGACTGGCAGAACGGGTATTGTATGAGGAGGAGGATGGTTGCAGTAGATATCTCAGATAGGGGGAGTGAGGCCTAAGAGGGTTTTATAAATAAGCATCAACCAGTGGGTCTCACGTTGGGTATACAGAGATAGCCAGTTTACAGAGGAGTATAGAGTGCAGTGATGTGTCCTATAAGGAGCAATGGTGGAAAATCTGATGGCCGAATGGTAAAGAACATCTATCCGCTCGAGAGCATCCTTACCTGCCGATCTATAAATTATTCTTACCGAACAACATGATCTCTTTTAGGAGGTGTTCAGAACAAAGTTAAGGGCAGAGAAAGCTTGTTGGACACTAAGAAAACTTTGTTGTAGAGCGTTTAACACAATTTCCGGGGAGGGTCCAGCTGACTGTATCATCTGCATATAAATGGATGAGAGAGCTTCATACTGCCTGAGCTATGATGTTGATGTAAATTGAAGAGAGCGTGAGGCCTAGGATTAAGCCTTGGGGTTCTCCATTGGTGACAGGCAGTGGCTGAGACAGCAGATGTTTTGACTTTACACACTGCACTATTTGAGAGAGGTAGTTAGCAAACCAGGCCAAAGACCGATCAGAGACACCAATACTCCTTAGTCGACCCACAAAAATGGAATGGTCTACCGTATCAAAGGCTTTGGCCAAATCAATAAAAATAGCAACAAAACATTGCATATAATCAAGGGCAATGGTGACATCATTTTGGACCTCTATAAACTGATCAGAAACCAGATCACATACCAGAGAGAATACTATAGACATCAAGAAAGCCTGTCAGTTGATTATTGACAAGGTTTTCCAACACTTTTGATAAACAGGGCAAGATAGAAATGGGTCTATATCAGTTAGGATCAGCTTGATCTCCCCCTTTAAATAAAGGATGCACTGTGGCTGCCTCCCAAGCACTGGGAACCTCCCCAGAAAGGAGACACAAAACCTCTTAAGGATACAACCATTGTTGTTGTTGCCTAAAATGACATACCCAAATCTAACTGCCTGTAGTTCAAGATCTGAAGCAAGGATATATATATTCTTGAAACCATTTGAAAGAAAACACTTTGAAGTGTGTGGAAATGTGAAATTAATGTAGGAGAAAATTACACATTCGATCTGGTAAAAGATAATACAAAGACAAAAATATGCACTTGTATTTTTTTGTACCAACTTCTTTGAAATGCAAGATAAAGGCCATGTATTATTCCAGCCCTAGTGCAATTTAGATTTTGGCCACTAGATGGCAGCAGTGTATGTGAACAGTTTTAGACTGATCTAATGAACCATTGTATATCTGTTCAAAATTGCCTAATTGGTTTATTAATACATTTTCAAGTTCATAACTGTGCACTCTCCTCAAACAACAGCATGGTATTCTTTCACTGTAATAGCTAATGTAAATTGGACAGTGTAGTTAGATTTACAAGACAAGAATTGAATCTTTCTGCCCATATGAAATACAGTTGAAGTCAGAAGTTTAATGTAAATTGGACAGTGTAGTTAGATTTTCAAGACAAGAATTGAAGCATTCTGCCCATATGAGATACATTTGACCACATACACCTTAGCCAAATATACAGTATTTTAACTCTGTTTTTCACAATTCCTGACATTTAATCATAGTAAAAATGTCCCCGTCTTAGGTCAGTTAGGATCACCACTTTATTTTAAGAATGTGAAATGTCAGAATAATAGTAGAGAATTATTTATTTCAGCTTGTATTTCTTTCATCACATTCCCAGTGGGTCAGAAGTTTACATACACTCAATTAGTGTTTGGTTGCATTGCCTTTCAATTGTTTAAGAGCGTCTGCTAAATGACTTAAATCTAAAATGTAAATGTTTAACTTGGGTCAAATGTTTCAGGTTGCCTTCCACAAGCTTCCCACAATAAGTTGGGTCAATTTTGGCCCATTCCTCATGACAGAGGTGGTGTAACTGAGTCAGGTTTGTAGGCCTCCTTGCTCGCACACACTTTTTCAGTTCTGCCCACAAATATTCTTTAGGATTGAGATCAGGGCTTTGTGATGGCCACTCCGATACCTTGACTTTGTTTTCCTTAAGCCATTTTGCCACAACTATGGAAGTATGCTTAGGGTCATTGTCCATTTGGAAGACCCATTTGCGACCAAGCTTTAAACTTCCTGACTGATGTCTTGAGATGTTGCTTCAATATACAGTGGGGCAAAAAAGTATTTATTCAGCCACCAATTCACCTTTTTAAGTGGGTGAATACTTGTTTTCCACCATAATTTGCAAATACATTCATTAAAAATCCTACAATGTGATTTTCTGGATTTTTTTTCTAATTTTGTCTGTCATACTTGAAGTGTACCTATGAGGAAAATTACAGGCCTCTCATCTTTTTAAGTGGGAGAACTTGCACAATTGGTGGCTGACTAAATACTTTTTTGCCCCACTGTATCCACATAATTCTCTCCTCATGATGCTATCTATTTTGTGTAGTTACCTAGTCCCTCCTGCAACAAAGCACCCCCACAACATGATGCTGCCACCTCTGTGCTTCATGGTTGGGATGGTGTTCTTCAGCTTACAAACCTCCCCTTTTTCCTCCAAACATAACGATGGTCATTATGGCCAAACAGTTCTATTTTATTTTGTCAGATCAGAGGGCATTTCTCCAAAAAGTACAATCTTTGTCCCCATGTGCAGTTGCAAACCATAGTCTGGCTTTTTTATGGTGGTTTTGGAACATTGGCTTCTTCCTTGCTGAGCGGCCTTTCAGGTTATGTCGATATAGGACTCGTTTTACTGTGGATACTTTTGTACCGGTTTCATCCAGCATCTTCACAAGATCCTTTGCTGTTGTTCTGTGATTGATTTGCACTTTTCGCACCAGGGTTCGTTCATCTCTTGGAGACAGAATGAGTCTCCTTCCTGAGAGGTATGGTGGCTATGTGGTCCCATGGTGTTGATACTTGCGTACTATTGTTTGTACAGATGAATGTGGTCCATTCAGGCCTTTAGGAAATTGCTCCCAATGATAAACAAGACTTGTGGTGGTCTACAATTTTTTACTGAGGTCTTTGCTGATTTCAAGCAAAGAGGCACTGAGTTGAAAGGTAGGCTTTGAAATACATCCACGGGTACACCTCCAATTGACTCCAATTGTGTCAATTAGCCTATCAGAAGCTTCTAAAGCCATTACATAATTTTCTGGAATTTTACAAGCTGTTTAGTAGATGTCTTAACCGATTTGCTGAAACTATAGTTTGTTAACAAGAAATTTGTGGAGTGGTTGAATAACAAGTTTTAATGACTCCAACCTAAGTGTATGTAAACTTCCCACTTGTCCTGAGATTTATTTTTGTTACTTCCAACCTCATGCTAATCACATTACCCTACCTTAGCTCAACCATCCCACGGGTGGACAATGATCCTGTAGAGGTAAGGTGGTTGATGGACTAAGAATAAAAATTCTTAAATGATGTCCAAAATGACATGTTCTCATATACATTACATTTAAGTCATTTAGCAGACGCTCTTATCCAGAGCGACTTACAAATTGGTGCATTCAACTTATGACATCCAGTGGGACAGTCACTTAACAATAGTGCATCTAAAACTTAGGGGGGTGGGGTGAGAGGGATTACTTAACCTATCCTAGGTATTCCTTAGGCAGGGGTGTCAAACTCATTCCACAGATGGCCGAGCATCTGCAGATTTGAGTTTTTCCCCTTCAATTAAGAGCTAGGCAAGTAGGTGAGGGAAGTTCCTTAATAATTAGTGACCAGTACTCCGTGGAATGAGTTTGACATGTGTCCTAAAGAGAACACTGGAGCTCCCCAGGGGTGTGTGCTCAGTCCCCTCCTGTACTCCCTGTTCACCCACTACTGCATGGCCAGGCACGACTCCAACACCATCATTAAGTTTGCTGACGACACAACAGTGGTAGGCCTGATCACCGACAACGATGAGACAGCCTATAGGGAGGAGGTCAGAGACCTGGCCGTGTGGTGCCAGAATAACAACCTATCCCTCAATGTAACCAAGACTAAGGATATGATTGTGGACTACAGGAAAAGGAGCACTGAGCACGTCCCCATTTTCATCGACGGGGCTGTAGTGGAGCTGTTGAGAGCTTCAAATTTCTTGGTGTCCACATCAACAACAAACTAGATTGGTCCAAACACACCAAGACAGTCGTGAAGAGGGCACGACAAAGCCTATTCCCCCTCATGAAATTAAAAAGATTTGGCATGGGTCCTGAGATCCTCAAAAGATTGCTGCAACAAGCTGCAACATAGAGAGCATCCTGACCGGTTGCATCAATGCCTGGTGTGGCAATTGCTCGGCCTCCCACTGCAAGGCACTTCAGAGGGTAGTGCGTATGGCCCAGTATATCACTGGGGCAAAGCGGCCTGCCATCCAGGACCTCTACACCAGGCAGTGTCAGAGGAAGGCCCTAAAAATGGTCAAAGACCCCAGCCACCCCAGTCATAGACTGTTCTCTCTACTACCGCATGGCAAGCGGTACCAGAGTGCCAAGTCTAAGACAAAAAGGCTTCTCAACAGTTTAACCACCAAGCCGTAAGACTCCCGAACAGGTAACCAATGGTTACCCGGACTATTTGCATTGTGTCCCCCCCCCAACTCCTCTGTTACGATGCTGCTACTCTCTGTTTATCTTATATGCATAGTCACTTTAACTATACGTTCATGTACATACTACCTAAATTGACCCGACCAACCAGTGCTCTTGCACATTGGGTAACCGAGCTATCTGCATTGTGTCCCACCACCCACCACCCGCCAACCCCTCTTTTTATGCTTCTGCTACTCTCTGTTCATCATATATGCATAGTCACTTTAACGATGCCTACATGTACATACTACCTCAATAAGCCTGACTAACAGGTGTCTCTATATAGCCTTGCTACTCTTTTTTCAAATGGCTTTTTACTTTTTATTACTTTTTTTATTTCTTTACTTACCTACACACTCACACACACACACACACACACACACACACACACACACACACACACACACACACACACACACACACACACACACACACACACACACACACACACACACACACACACACACACACACACACACACACACACACATACCTTTTTCAATACTTTTTTCCCCCCGCACCATTGGTTAGAGCCTGTAATTAAGCATTTCACTGTAAGGTGATTCGGCGCACGTGACAAACTTTGATTTGATTTGTATGTCAAGTCCAATCAGAAGTCTTGTCAAATATTTATTGAATAAAAAGGTGAATGTGAAAACAATGCTTCCTATATATTACGACCTGAAAAATGTGTCACTGCTCTCCAAGGACAAGCTCCATGCTCCATTATTTCAGATTCAATTTATTTGTTGATTAAAAGTGGGAGATTGTTGCTGGATAATCAGATTGAACAGGAGATTCTGTTGAATGTACCAGCCATGCAGTGTTTGAGGTTCTGATTAAACGATATGACTTACTGTGGGTAAATCACACACATTCCTTTTCCAAAGTCTATTTTCTTAATTTGGGACAGTAGTTAAGGTATGTCCTATAGATCAGTTTTAGTATGTTAGTGAAAGTAAAACGCCTAGTCTACACAGGAGAAGTATTCACAGAGAAGTATATAAGGGGAGAAGTCTATTGGACTTGTATGACAGCTCTATTTAGTGGTTAAGTGAAGTGCATCAGAAATCAGATTGTAAAAACAATATGTAGCACAACCCAGTCACATTTAAATCATTTTTCTTGTGTGCTGCAAGTTCCTGAGTGATGGAGACAGAAAGATACCATGTTCCTGCAAATCTTTGTGATTTCCTCGACATCGAGACCGCAATACATCTTCAACCACAGACAGAATTCTATTTTGTATTTGCAAAGGGGTGATGGACTGTGAATGAGGGATTTGCCAAATGAAGCTTGAAATTCTAATTTAAACAAACAGGAACTTTTCTCTTCCCTACTCGTCTTGGAATTCGGATTCTGTTCCAGCAGCAATAAACTTTTGTGAGGACAACAATTCTAGCCTCAGCACTCTCACTCTGTAACATCTTTTATAGTGGATCAGCCCCATTAGGGAAAGCAGTATAATGGGTGGAAGACTATGCACAGTTTGGCCACAAATAACTTCGGTAGATGTCACATGGGATAATAGGTGATGTCACAAGTAACTATAGCAAATGTCCCAAGTAACGGTAGTAGATGTCCCAAGTAAAGGTAGTAGATGTCCCAAGTAACTGTAGTAGATGTCCCAAGTAACGGTAGTAGATGTCCCAAGTAACGGTAGTAGATGTCCCAAGTAACGGTAGTAGATGTCCCAAGTAACGGTAGTAGATGTCACAAGTAACGGTAGTAGATGTCCCAAGTAACGGTAGTAGATGTCCCAAGTAACGGTAGTAGATGTCCCAAGTAACGGTAGTAGATGTCCCACAAGATGTCCCAACGGTAGTAGATGTCCCAGTAGATGTCCCAAGTAACGGTAGTAGATGTCACAAGTAACGGTAGTAGATGTCCCAAGTAACGGTAGTAGATGTCCCAAGTAACGGTAGTAGATGTCACAAGTAACGGTAGTAGATGTCACAACAAAAGTCGTTATAAAGTCACTGGATGTCCCAAGTAACTATAATTAATGCCATGGATCAACAGAGAAGGTATCAAAGTTGAAAATAGTAGATGTGACAGGTGTAGATGTCACAGATATCACAGATATCACCACTACAGTAGATGAGGTGATCAAAGACCGCATCATATTTTGGGAGGCTGACCCAGTCACTCTAACCAAATATGTTTCAGACAGTATTACACTGTCTGGTATATCATCACCTTATTTCTAAGTCCATATTAAATACTGGTTCCAGCCTGGGAAGATGGCGTTTGTGATATGTGGGAGGAAGGCTTTCAGGGTTTTTGAACCCAGCTTGTCAGTGGAATGACACTGTGCTGGACCCCTAGTCTGCAAGTCAGGGCCATTCACAGATGTAATATGAATGCATAATAAAAGCCCTCACATTAGGGATGCAGCCATCACCTCTCTCATGTATGGCTGCTCTGAGACATTTAGCCTTTGCCTGTGTTGGATTTTCTAAGGAAAAGCCCTGCCTCTGAATATGTTAACCACATTCAGTGTTTTGAAACATGTTACCGTTTACCACTCTACGTTGTACACTCTTCCTAAAGGGTTCTTAGGCTGTCCCCATAGGAGAACCATTTTTGGTTCCAGGTAGAACCCTCTGTGGAATGGGTTTTACATGGAATACAAAAGGGTTCCTGGAACCAAAAAAGGCTTTTCAAAAGGCCCTCCTATTAGGTTCTAAATAGTACCTTTTGTTCTAAGAGTTTAGGCATGAACAACAATATTGCATGAAATACTGTATGAAAACTAGGGTAATTATCATGCAAAGGGCCATGGTTATTGTCATGATTGTCATTTTGAAATAAAATAATGTTTTGAGCTTGTAATGCATTATAGTGCATATTCATCTCAGGAATGAAGCGGCATTTGGTCTGACTACATGGAATTTCTAATTTTGCTTTTGAGTTCACAGAGTTTGACCTCCACATTTTATCACTAGCTCTGGGAGTTTGAAGAGGGAGTTAAGGTAGACAGAGGACTGTCAGGAGTCAGGTACTCTCACATTCACTCAGTGCCTGTCACCTTAAAGTGGCAACTACATGTTCAGAAGGGGTGGAAAGAGTCATTGAGGCAAGTGTTAATTAGTGCACCAGTCAGGCTGCTGTGCATTGCACTTGACAGATGGCTAATTCTGTTTCTACAATTCCAAGGTGCCATGATGGAATGACTTTTGAGAGGCTTATTGTGATCTCAATCATTGTGTTCCGAAAATCCAAAAGACAAATAGATTTATACACTTATGTGGATGTTTGGGAGAGAGAGAGAGAGACTTTTAGTTGGTTCGAATACCAGTATGTGTTTCTGAACAGGCATGCTATCTGCACAATAAATATTCTGTTTATACTTTTGCTTGTAAATGTTTGCTTGTAGGTATTTGCCTGTGGGCCAACCTTTTCCTCAATCCCCCCAGTTTGTTCAAGTACATTTTTTCCAGGGGTGTAATCCCATCCATGCAATTACCTGCCTCTGGGGTTCAGATTGAGTCGTTTACGACCATCCACATGGACAAACCCCTCGGGCGACAGCCCTGTAGTAGCCACTACTCACTGCTACTAAAGAGCCATCATACCCAATTCTCTGAGTGGACGCAAAAGGGGGTCTGAATCATAGCTTATAAAAGGTTGCCATCACCACTTAGGAATCCAGCTTGACATTGAGATGTTTCTCCCTCTCTTTCTTCTCTCCCCTTTCCTCTATCTCATCATCTTATCCGAAAGCTTTTAGATAACAGTGTTGGGATATCTCATTGCATGGTCGAGTTGTGAATATAACATACTTTATTCAAAGACGGCTTCAATGAAAAATACACACGGTGTTTCTTCTTTTATCCCCATTTGATGATAAGACTTGCTGAGAAGGAAAACGCTTCAGAATCCACCAGCAGAGCATTTGAAGTTAAAAAAAAATGTTTTTAATCTGTTAGCTGTGATAGGCGCAATTTCTTGTAGTTTTAATTGCAGACTGAGGCTTTTGCTGGTGTGAAGGAGGAATTGTTTTTCCAAACTGATGCCATCGTTCCTCCAAACAGCTTAATTTAGCCAACATATGACCAAAGAGCTATCAGAAAGTTGTTTCACCTTAAACCTGCTTTTATTCACTCAAAAATGTTAATTAAAAAGTAATGAAAAACTCTTTTGTTGCCTTCGTGCACTGGGCTTGACAGTTGAAAAAAGTGTGTGGGGAGAAAAGAAATACATGTTTTTGCATAATTATTCATTGATGTCAGAATACCGCCTTTGGTTTCAGGTGAGTAATTTAAGCACTGAGAAGTTAATTTAAGGATAGCCCTAATAAGTCTCTCCCAGGTTACATTTGGTCAAAAGTTATATTTATCCTGCGTGCCGGAGCCATATTTCCCGGTCCTCTCTGTCTGGAATATTTCTCACAGTCCAATAACCCTGCTGTAACCTAGAGCATCTTCAGAGGAACCATTACAAGAGTCATAATGCTGGTTGAATGCTCCTGCCCACTGGTAACTCCAGTCCAAACCTCCCGCAGGGCACCGTGGGTACAGTACCAGTTCAAGGAAGGGAAGCCTGGCATGAACTTCCTGCCAGGCAGCTGTTAGGCTTCTGTCTGCACACCAGCACTAATGTTGGAAACTCTTTATCTCCCCTTTTGGAGTAGCAGGGGTCTCGCACCCGCCAGAGGCATGAGAGTTGTCACTGCGTTTTGGTCCCTCTCCTGACCCTCGCTGTTCAGTAGTATTTGGCTGTCATGCTTTGGGGAAACCCTCACCATCGCCATGGCCGTGAGTTACTCACCTTTGACCTTGCTTAGTAGTCCCCATGGAACTACTCCCCCCTGGTATGGATGTAGTTGAGTGGAAACGAGCTGTGAAAACTGCTGGTTACTCACCAAGGGATGTTTAACCTGCCAAAGCCCAGCACGTTCCCTAATCTCTGACCTACAGTGATTTCGGAAAGTATTCTGACGTCTTGACCTTTTTCACATTTTGTTACCTTACAGCCTTTTTCTAAAATTGATTAAATTAAATGGTTGTCCTCATCAATCTACATACAATAACCGATAATAACAAAGCGCAAAACAGATTTGAGATTTTTGCACATTTTTTAAACATAAAAACAGAAATACATTATTTACATAATTATTCAGACCATTTGCTATGAGACTCGAAATTGAACTCAGGTACATCCTGTTTCCATTGATCACCCTTGAGATGTTTCTGCATCTTGATTGGAGTCCTGTGGTAAATTCAATTCATTGGACATGATTTGGAAAGGCACACACCTGCCTATATAAGGTCCCACAGTTGACAGGGCATGTCAGAGCAAAAATCAAACCATGAGGTCAAATAAATTGTCAGTAGAGCGCTGAGACAGAATTGTGTCAAGGCACAGATCTGGGGAAGGGTACCAAAATGTCTGTAGCATTGAAGGTCCACAAGAACACAGTGGCCTCCATCATTCTTAAATGGAAGAAATTTGGAACCACCAAGACTTATCCTAGAGCTGATCGCCCGGCCAAACTGATCAATACGTGGAAGGGCCTTGGTCAGGGAGGTGACCAAGAACCTGATGGTCACTTTGACAGAGCTGCAGAGTTCCTCTGTGGATATGGGAAAACCTTCCAGAAGGACAACCATCTCTGCAGCACTCCACCATTCAGGACTTTATGGTAGAGTGGCCAGATGTAAGCCACTCCTCGGTAATAGGCAGATGACAGCCCGCTTGGAGTTTGCCAAAAGGCACCTAAAGGACTCTCAGACCATAAGAAACAAGATTCTCTAGTCTGATTAAACCAAATTGAACTTTGGCCTGAATGCCAAGCATCGCGTCTGGAGGAAACATGGCACCATCCCTACGGTGAAGCATGGTGGTGGCAGTATCATGCTGTGGTCATATTTTTCAGACTAGTCAGGATCAAGGGGAAAATGAATGGATCCTTGATGAAAACCTGCTCCAGAGTGTTCAGGACCTCAGACTGGGGCGAAGGTTCACCTTCCAACAGGACAACGACCCTAAGCACACAGCCAAGACAAAGCAGAAATGGCTGCGTTACAAGTCTCTGAATGTCCGTGAGTGGCCCAGTCAGAGCCCAGACTTGAACCAGATCAAACATCTCTGGAGAGACCTGAAAATAGTTATGCAGCGACGCTCGCCATCCAACCTGACAGAGCTTGAGACGATGTGCAGAGAAGAATGGGAGAAACTTATGGTGAACATTTTACTGTTTGCTGCAAATTTGCTGCAAACTCAGTATGAATATGCAAATTAGATCAGGTTTTTGGTTACTGTGTGTTAACAACATTAACATGTATTTACATAAACCAAATCACATATAACTTTAAATGTACTTGCTTCTCGTAAAGTAAATGAAACTAAACATACTAAATGTATAAAATATACTAATTGTCTTAACAGATCAAAATAAATCCAATACAACATGAAATAATCATCGTGCTAATGGATAAAAGAGCAAATAGCTGGATATTAAATTGTATATTTAATACTATTATGTAGCTACAAAATTGACATGAGAGAAATGTGAACACTATGGGAATGTTGACCTTAGGGTGTATAAAAGAGCAACTACAGAATGTACATGAGCCAAGGGATAGTTGAGGAATAGCTGTCAACCATTGGAAGTTTAAAAGATAAATAACCAAATTGTAACAATAAAACAACTAAAACTAAATCAAACCCAGTTCAGAACTATTTCCTTTGTGAGTGAAATTTGGAAGTTCTTCGTCCCAAAGCTTGTTGAATGTATTTGTATTTATTATGGATCACCGTTAGCTGCTGCCAAAGCAAAATTAAGGCAGTTTATACGATAAAAAAATACAATACATTCACACGTTTCACAACACATTGTGCATCCTTAGGCCCATACTCCACCACTACCACATATCTACAGTACTAAATCCATGTGTATGTATAGTGCCTATGTTATCGTGTGTATGTGTCTGCGCCAATGTTTGTGTTGCTTCACAGTCCCCACTGTTCCATAAGGTGTTTTTTTTTAAATCTAATTTTACTGCTGCATCAGTTACTTTATGTGGAGTGGAGTTCCATGTAGTCATGGCTCTATGTAGTACTGTGTGCCTCCCATAGTCTGTTCTGGACTTGGGGACTGTGAAGAGACCTCTTGTGGCATGTCTTGTGGGGTATGCATGGGTGTCCGAGCTGTGTGACAGTAGTTTAGAGAGACAGCTCGGTGCATTCAACATGTCAATACCTCTCATAGATATTAATATTAGCTCTCTGTGTACATCCAAGGACCAGCCATGCTGCCCTGTTCTGAGTCCTTTTTTGTGGCACCTGACCACACGACTGAACAGTAGTCAAGGTGCGACAAAACTAGGGCCTGTAGGATCTGCGTTGTTGATTATGTTGTTAAGAAGGCAGAGCAATTTTTGATTATAGACAGACTTCTGCCCATCTTAGCTACTACTGCGTCAAAATGTTTTGACCATGACAGTTTACAATCTAGGGTTACTCCAAGCAGTTTAGTCATCTCAACTTGCTCAATTTCCACATGATTTATTACAAGATTTAGTTGAGGTTTAGGGTTTAGTGAGTGTTTTGTTCCAAATACAATGGATTTATTTTTTGAAATATTTAGGGCTAACTTGTTCCTTGCCACCCACTCTGAAACTAACTGCAGCTCTTTGTTGAATGTTGCTGTCATTTCAGTAGCTGTAGTAGCTGACGTGTATAGTGTTGAGTCATCCGCATACATAGACACAATGGCTTTACTCAAAGTTAGTGGCATGTCGTGAGTAAAAATTGAAAAAAATCAAGGGGCCCAACAATGGTACTGGATCTGAAATTATTGGCTGTTTTTTGGAGTCTTTTAATGCTAAAATCAGTTCTTTAAAATCCATTTTCAAATGTTCTGAGCTAACCTTGAGGATGATACACTCATTTATAATTTTTTAAAGTGTCATGAGTGAGTGCATCACAAATATCTTTCCAGATTGTTGATGCATCCTCCTCCCAATACAGCCTCTTCCAACACCACGGGGTAGGGGAAGTCTTGCTTTGAAGTCAAGTCAGCTCATATTGTTGCTAGCTAACATGCTACTGAACAGTAACACTAGCACATTGACATGCATGTTGGTATTAAAAGACAGCAACGTATTCACCTAAAAATGTAAGTGTTTAGGCATATCATTAGTTAGCAAGAAATCACATTAATTCTGCAAAAATATGACCAGCTAGCGAAGCACTACTAGCCAGTCAGTGGCGCTGACAGATTGAAACTGGTATCAACAAAATGTGTTTCAATCTATCCCATAAAACATGACATTACTAACTAAGCATCAATTAACTAACACCATTTTAAAGTTCATTAGGAAGTTTAGTTAATAAGTTAGACACTCACCAGGCAACTTTGGTAGGTAGCTCGCTAGATAGCTTGGTTTCCATTTTCCAACAGATGTTTCTAATCTCCCTGATTGGTCGTCAACGGTTGCTGTGCGTGGAAGTCATGTGTTCACCAGAAATGGCTTCTGGTAAACTGTTTGCCACTAATTGCAATAAATGTTGTTGCCTCAGGTTTGCCACAGATTTAAATAGAATCTTGAGAGGATTGTTTGACAGACAAAAATCTATGGCGAACTGTTTGCCACTAGTGGCAATAAACATTATTGTTGCCAAAGGTTTGCTGCAGATTCAGAACATTTGCAAACTTCTGACAACATTTTGTGACACACTATTTTGTTTGCAACACATTTGCCTTAAACTTGCGAGAAGTCTTCTGCCACAAATACATTTTTGTAAGGGAGCTCATTCACATTGACTATGAGCAAATCCATAACTGGCCATCGCCATCCATTATATTGATATGTAGTGTGTGTTTTGGAGTCCATTTGCAATAAAGATGTGACAAAGCCATTGCTGTCAATGACACCATATTACATGCATGTTATACAGGCAAGTGAAACATCTTCTTTCTTGGACTGAGCTCTTGAGAAATAAAATATTATCATGATGGGTCATTATGGAACATATTGCTGGAACAGATATGGTACAGATGGAAATTGTTTTCACTTGAATGGCATTATCAGTATCATAGAACCTTGTGATTGTGTGAGATCTCACCAGAATACACCTCCTTTTATGCTTGGATCTTGGGATCATGTACTGTTTGTGCTTCTCACTTTTTCGGCCCTCTAAGCACTGATATGATAAACTATTTGCGTTATGGACAGGATTTGTAAGATAAATGTACAGGTTTGATCTCTATGGTATTGTGTCCTCATAGGAGCTGAATATGATATAGTTTTGTGTATGTAATAGTTTTGCCACAGTCAAGGTCCCCTGTGTGACATTAAGTCCACTTTCTCTGCAGATAATAGGGGACAGGAATGTGTGGACAGAAAGAAGAAGAGACACAAGCCATTGCCACAGAACACTTTAGAGACTTAAAAAATTAAAAGGCCTTTTCTCTTGATTTCTCTGTGTGGTCGGATAAAGAAATATATTTATCTCTGTTCTGTGCAGGCTCTGCAAAGCCTGTTTTTTATTTTGTTATAGCGCTGGAGGGACTAAAGAAATACGTCAAGGCTATGTAATTCAACAACAAAAGGAAACCTATGTAAGCATTGTTCCACGTGGCCAAACAAATCATTTTCTCGCTTTGCAAGCTTCTGGCCTTCAATGTCAGGAAATGATTTTCTGCTGCGGAGGTGGCTATAATGGATACGGTTCTTTAGCAATGGTTTAATCGGTGGTGGTGGTCAATAGCTCCTGTTCTCCTACTGTAGCTGCTTTCTTTTACCATGAGGACCCTATGGATTTTTTCAGCTCTGTCTCAGATGTCTGCACAATTAGCAGTGATAGAATACACTGGCTGTAATCGAGGACTGGCATTTTAATTCAGGCATTGCTCGATACAATCTCTTTGTCCATGTAAATGTACAATTCCATTAGGTCATTATATCATTTATTGGCATGACGATCAATCAGTTGAGCATACTGTTTTGCAGCCTTGGTGTTGCCTGTTGTAATGGAGATGGCATTGAAAATTCAAAACTACAAGGCGAGAGTTCAATGTTCCCACACATAATTAGCATAAAAACATTATTGGTTATGTGCAATTAGGGAGCAGGAGCACCATTGAGCTGATGGGAGATACAAGATAGGTCAAGTCTTTGCCTTTGCGCTGCGGTCTCTGTTTTAGTTAATGTTTCTCTGAAGTAACATTTTAGAGCTAGTGTTGGACTCGATGCACTCATGGTAATAGGTGCTGGCAGGTTTTCTTTTACACCCAGCAGTGGTTTGCGCATTGCTGTGGAAAAGAGCTCTCATCCGTCTGGAAGTAGCCCTCAACTGACCCTGTGATCTAAGCATTTTCTGCTGAAAACTACTGTCTCACTGGTTGTCTTAATCAGAGATGTAGATAAGCCAGCAGCCATACCACCCTGCGCCGCTTTGTTGGGAAATAATTCAAGTTAAGGGCATTGATTTTCTTGATCAGGTGGTGGGCATGGCAGTTTTTGCATGTTTCTTTGAGAACAGTCTACACTGTATTCCTGATCAATTTGATGTTATTTTAATGGACAAAAAAGGTGGCTTTCTTTCAAAAACAAGGACATTTCTAAGTGACCCCAAACTTTTGAAAGGTAGTGTATATATACGAAATATCAATGTTTATTGCTCACTTTACACACGTTATTCTTGTTGAGACTGATGTTTTCCATATGCTCCATTGTTGTTTTTAGCTATGGGTAATACCTCGAGGGTCTACACACTCGCAGACACTCACACACAGACAAGCACTGCTGTCATACACAGTGATAGGTGTCCGCATTTTTCCTCTGTTCCAATCCTCTGACACTTTGGATCTCCACCCGTCCCAATATACTAATGTCATGTGTCCTGACACCTCTGTGGTTGTATGGCCAACCCCTTGGGCCACCCAAGTTCACTAGATCAGCTGAAGACCTGCTTCCTGTCATCACACTGTCACAGTGGTTTGTGAGAATGGTGTGAGTGGATGTGGGTGGGGTGTGTGTAAATGCATGCATGTTTGTACTGTATAATGTGTGAGCAAAAGTGTTAAATTGTCAACAGTTGTGTTGACTGTGCGTCAGCAACTATATGTGTGTGAGTATACCTTTGTGTGAGCTGAGACTATAACAAGCTAAGTGAACGGCAGAAATTTTGTCTCTTTTCAGGTGCGGAAAAGGTTCCTTGTGTGAGTGACCGTCCCCTTGCAGACGACCCATAACCCAACAGGTCTCAGTGTGATGTGAGAAACCCACTGATATCAATGATCCAGATTCAGCTTACTGTGCAGCAGTAAGCGACTGAAATAGATGTTGCCAGACTTGGAAGGCCTGTCAATACCCAGCAATATTACCCACTGTGTCACTGCGACACAGCCAGCCTCCAATTGTTCACCCCTCTTTTTGCCATGTGAGTCTCATTCCCTGTGTTAATGGGGGCAATAGGGAGAGAAGTTCTGCTTCACGATTCCAGTGAATGTGTTTCTCCTCTCTAAAAGGGACAAATGGTAAATGCCAGTGAAATGCCGCAGATATCCATCTAGCTGACCTTCAGAACAACAGGTCACTCAGTGGACCATGGTACATCCCAGGCAAGAGACCATAGCTCCTCCTTTTATTTTTAAATGTAGGTTTTTTTTACAGTGTTTTACAGCTAAGTTTCCAAACAACTGCTAAGTCTTTTCCTTAATTGACAAGCTGTAGTGTCAATCCAGTGACAATAACAAGTAATTTCGGTTAAACCAGAACTAAAGTCTTGCATAATTGGTCAGATTCTTGATTAAGTTCATGTTAAGAGAAGAGATAGAATGAGGATCGTAACTGGAACAAAGAGCTCCACCGTTTCTCTTTGCAAGTTATGGCAAGTATATGGGCCAAAATTTCCCCTCCCCTCCCAAAATTCGAAAGATGCTAACATGTGAAATTGTGATTTGTCTAAATAACCAGTGATGGAAAACTCAAGCACCGGAACTAATTCTACTGATCTCACACATCCCGTTGTATCATGACAGATCTACTGTACCATTTATGTTTTTGTAGGCTGTCCATGAGAGATATCATAACAAGCAACACTCCCAGAACGTTTCCATCTGGCTCCCATTAGGTTGAGAGATACCACTGGAGGAGACTGTTGCTGTGTTCGAGAAACTCCACATTTAGCAAAACAAACATGTCCTTGATCCTGTGTGTGTAATCGCCATTCTGGTGAAAAACAGACCTCCCAACAAAGAAGGACATTGTCCTGAGGACATTTGGTGACGTTCCCATTAGGTCCCTTAAGGGAACATTGTGTGATGGTCCCAATGGAATGATCTCTGGGGGACCTTTGTTTAGTCCCCTGTGTGTTCCCAGGATATCACTGAGGACCCTATCAGGAACTTTTAGGATGTTCTCAGGACTTTCATTCTCTGGGGGACCTTTTTATAGTTCCCGGGTTCTTCCAGAGGACATGTTTAGGATGTTCTTGGGATGTGGTGTCATGGTCCCTTGAAGGTTCCCTGAATGTTCTTGGGATGCTGTGTCATGGTCCCCTAAATGTTTTGTCTAATCCCGGGGACATCCCCAAAGACGCTTTTAGGACGTTCTTGGGACATTGTGTCATGGTCTCCAAGAACGTCCTAAAAACGTCCCGAAGAACGTCCTAAAAACATAATTGGGATGTCCCCAGGACCAACCGGGAACTACACAAAACCTCCAGGGGACCATGACACAACGTCCTGACAACTTTAGCCAACCATTTTGTGATGTCCCAGGGACGTCCTAAGGACTAGTATTGTTTGCAGGGCTCTCTCTTCTTCTATTGGCACCAGTATCCATATCTATTTACTATGCTGACCCCGGCACCCAGCTGGCTCTTATGAGAACAACCAAATCACTTCAAACATGAGGATTCTGTAAACACAGACTGTAACCCAGGCAAGGCTCAAATGAAGAGAGCTGCATGTTTGTCAGTTCCTGTGTAAAACAAGAACAGCAGCTTGTTGTTGCATAGGTAACTGCCTGGTTGCACAAGACAAGGACCTTGAAACGATCTTGCATCTGATAAGGCTAATCATATGCAGTACATTACATTATGCAGTCATCCATTATTCATTGGTGTTAGCAGACAGGCCTTCTGACCCTTTGGCCGCAACACCAGTACCTTAAGCAATATATGTATGCACCTGTGTTATGCTAGTAATTATTGCCTGGTTGATGAACCACCTTTCAACCTCTGTATTTTGTACGCTCTCTCTTTCCTAGTCACAAACATATCCCTTGCCTTCTATTCCAGTTCTATGTCTCTCTCTGGATGTTACGTCGACCCCAAGCGTGCTTTTCACACTCCATGTGAGTACTTAAAAAAAAATGTTTACATTTGAGTCATTTAGCAGACACTCTTATCCAGAGTGACTTACAGGAGCAATTAGGGTTAAGTGCTTTGCTCAAGGGCACATCGACCGATTTTTCACCTAGTCTGCTCATGAATTCGAACCAGCAACTTTTTGGTTACTGGCCCAACACTACCGCTAGGCTACCTGCCCACCAAAACACAGGTAGTACCACAGACTACTGAAATCAGTGTTTTCCACAAGCACATGGAATAGCCAACCAAATCTAAAAAGTGGCCAGCCAGCATCCCCCGGGCCTGGGGTCTCCAGGAGGGCTTGCCAAACAAGCTCTATGTTGCCTCTGGTACATTCTAATGCCTTGATTCCATCTGAAATACAGTGCAACATTATTGAATACTTTATTGAGTTTAACTCAGAGTTTGGAAACATTAGTTGTGATAATGTATTTACAATTTAAATGACTCAAAAATTTATGAATTCAATGTATTCAATTCAATATATCGTCTAAGAGAACATGAAACCTTTTTTTGTACATATAACCTGTCTTCCTTTGAGATTAAAGTACTTTACTGCAAGACACAGAATGAATTGCCACAATTATGTTTGTTCTTCAAACAACATATTTTATTAAAACAGAAAAATAAAGTAAATAGCCCAAATGATCTATAAATAAATAAATAAATAAAATACATTTTCTCAGCTATGTGCAATATGATTGAAGAATGAAGCAGGTGTTAAACATGGACTTTGCTACACAGAATACAGCAATTGACTGCTCCATTGTCAACACTTTGATTCAATCAGTAGACCTAGATCAATATCATATAAGTGTCATTAGCTTTTAAAACAATTACATCTGTTTTATTTGACCCTATTTTGGACAAGAGTGAGGCCATCTTTCCACTAGCCTACATATTGTTCCTGCAGTGAGGATTCACCATCTTAAGCAGCATACCACCCTGCATTCCACTGCTGGCCTGCCTCGGAAGCTAAGCTCGGTTGGTCCTGGATGTGGACCAGATGTTGCTGTAAGTGGTGTTGGAGGGCCGATAGGAGGCACTCTTTCCCCTGGCCTTAAAATTATATATCCCAATGCCCCAGGACAGTGATTGGGGACATTGCCCTGCGTAAGGTGCTATCTTTCGGGTGTTTGTGAAGCCGGCTGTATAGACAGCAGCCGGTGCTCGTGGAAAACACTGTGCAATGCTAATTAGAAAGTGATTGAGGACACAGAGGGATAATGTTTTCTAAATGTGCTGCCATATAAATGTTCCACTAAGCAGAGGCCAGAGTTTAGTGAGCCATTGAGCACACCACCAGTATTAGTGTGGAACAGAGGCTCTCCTATAAATCCTGCTCCATTACTTCCTTTAAGGCAGTAGGGAGCATTACATCACATTGAGAATGGCACTAGGGAGACACAATGCATTATCTAAATCCAATAGGCCTATTTCACCAAAGTGATTTTTATTTATCGAGTGTGTGAGAGTTGCATTGGGTTTTCAGAGGACAGAGTGACTTGGCCTTTGAACTCTGATAGGATAGTTAAAGTGTGATCGTCATCATCCTAGAGCAGCGTGATCTGCCCTTAACGAGTCTCTGTCAGTCAGCTTTAACATTTTGTTCCCCCCAAACCCAACAATTACATGACTGCAGTTCATTTTCACTGTTATTTAAAGGATACTCTGTAATTAGCCAATGAGCAATTGCCTAAGCTATCTAAAGAACCACTGTGTTCCTATAGGGAACCTGTTATCAGCAGCCTGAGGTATTACGCTGAACAAGAAAGTATGCCCTTATAAAAGATGCTGATGGTTAAAATGAATGGATGTCTAGCATCCACAAATCTTGACAAGGAAGTATATATCTTACTTTCTTGTTTCTTACCAACCCATCATACACTACATGACCAAATGTATGTGGACACCTGCTCGTTGAACATCTCACTCCAAAATCATGAGCGTTAATATGGAGTTTGTCCCCCCTTTGCTGCTATAACAGCCTCCACTCTTCTGGGAAGGCTTTCCACTAGATGTTGGAACATTGCTTGCGGGGACTTGCTTCCATTCAGTCACAAGAGCATTAGTGAGGTCCGACACTGATGTTGGGCATTTAGGCCTGGCTCGCAGTCGGCGTTCCAATTCATGCCAAAGGTGTTTGATAGGGATGAGGTCAGGGCTCTGTGCAGGCCAGTCAAGTTCTTCCACACCGATCTTGACAAACCATTTCTGTATGGACCTCGCTTTGTGCATGGGGGCATTGTCATGCTGTAACAGGAAATAGCCTTCTCCAAACTGTTGCCACAAAGTTGGAAGGACTTAATTATATAGAATGTCATTGTATGCTGTAGAGTTAAGTTTTCCCTTCACTGGAACTAAAGGGGCTTAGCCCGAACCATGAAAAACATCCCCAGACCATTCTAGCAGGGCAGACATTTGTTGAAATTACTTGTTGGAAAGGTGGCATCCTATGACAGTGCCACTTTGAATGTAACTGAGCTCTTCAGTAACGCCATCCTACTGCCAATGTTTCTCTATGGAGATTGCATGGCTGTGTGCCCGATTTTATACACCTGTCAACTGGTGTGGCTGAAATAGTCGAATCCACTAAATTGAAGGTGTATCCACATACTTTTGTATATATCGAGTATTTGACTCACACATTTAAATTGAGTTTGGCAACAAAGCAGCTTATGTGGCTAGCAGAGTTCATCCCCAGCATCAATGACTCAGATCATTGCAATAGGTTCACTTTATTTTTTATAAAGAACTGCTGGAACTGCATATGCAGTAGAAATCACCAGAAAAATAATCATAGGAACATCATAATGTGATGGATATGTTTCAGGTGTTTGAATAATGCCCCAGAAGGATTCCTTTTGATCTAGGACAAGTCAATTAATGATATTTACAATAGTCCTCGGATAGGAAAAGGTGTCTCTATGATGCCATATCACCTCTAACTAACTGTAACTAAGGAGAGGGGCTTTGCCATCAGTCCTATTTTAGGCCAACAAACAGCTAATTGATAATAAAATACACAAAATACGAGCACATACAGTGCCTTGCGAAAGTATTCGGCCCCCTTGAACTTTGCGACCTTTTGCCACATTTCAGGCTTCAAACATAAAGATATAAAACTGTATTTTTTTGTGAAGAATCAACAACAAGTGGGACACAATCATGAAGTGGAACGACATTTATTGGATATTTCAAACTTTTTGAACAAATCAAAAACTGAAAAATTGGGCGTGCAAATGTAACGTCGTTCGTCTGTTGAATGAAGAGAGTCAGACCGAAATGCAGCGTGTAGGTTATTCATGACTTTAATGAAGGAATTGCGGTACATGAAATAACTGAAATACAAAAACAACAAACGGAACGTGAAACCTATTACAGCCTATCTGGTGAACACTACACAGAGACAGGAACAAACACCCACAAAACACAACGCGAACTCAGGCTACCTAAATACGGTTCCCAATCCGAGACAACGAGAATCACCTGACTCCAATTGAGAATCGCCTCAGGCAGCCAGCCTAACTAGACACACCCCTAATCATACACAATACACATACACATCCCAATTAATACAAACCCCAATACGAAACACAACATATAAACCCATGTCACACCCTGGCCTACCCAAACATATACCAAAAACACAAAATACAATGACCAAGGCGTGACAGCAAAATTATTCAGCCCCCTTAAGTTAATACTTTGTAGTGCCACCTTTTGCTGCGATTACAGCTGTAAGTCGCTTGGGGTATGTCTCTATCAGTTTTGCACATCGAGAGACTGAAATTTTTTCCCATTCCTCCTTGCAAAATAGCTCGAGCTCAGTGAGGTTGGATGGAGAGCATTTGGGAACAACAGTTTTCAGTTCTTTCCACAGATTCTCGATTGGATTCAGGTCTGGACTTTGACTTGGCCATTCTATCACCTGGATATGTTTATTTTTCAACCATTCCATTGTAGATTTTGCTTTATGTTTTGGATCATTGTCTTGTTGGACGACAAATCTCTGTCCCAGTCTCAGGTCTTTTGCAGACTCCATCAGGTTCTCTTCCAGAATGGTCCTGTATTTGGCTCATCCATCTTCCCATCAATTTTAACCATCTTCCCTGTCCCTGCTGAAGAAAAGCAGGCCCAAACCATGATGCTGCCACCATCATGTTTGACAGTGGGGATGGTGTGTTCAGGGTGATGAGCTGTGTTGCTTTTACACCAAACATAACGTTTTGTATTGTTGCCAAAAAGTTCCATTTTGGTTTCATCTGACCAGAGCACCTTCTTCCACATGTTTGGTGTGTCTCCCAGGTGGCTTGTGGCAAACTTTAAACAACACTTTTTATGGATATCTTTAAGAAATGGCTTTCTTCTTGCCACTCTTCCATAAAGGCCAGATTTGTGCAATATACGACTGATTGTTGTCCTATGGACAGAGTCTCCCACCTCAGCTGTAGATCTCTGCAGTTCATCCAGAGTGATCATGGGCCTCTTGGCTGCATCTCTGATCAGTCTTCTCCTTGTATGAGCTGAAGGTTTAGAGGGACGGCCAGGTCTTGGTAGATTTGCAGTGGTCTGATACTCCTTCCATTTCAATATTATCACTTGCACAGTGCTCCTGGGGATGTTTAAAGCTTGGGAAATCTTTTTGTATCCAAATCCGGCTTTAAACCTCTTCACAACAGTATCTCGGACCTGCCTGGTGTGTTCCTTGTTCTTCATGATGCTCTCTGCGCTTTTAACGGACCTCTGAGAGGGACAAGGAAGATGGTTAAAATTGATGGGAAGATGGATGGAGCCAAATACAGGACCATTCTGGCTGGAAGAAAACCTGATGGAGTCTGCAAAAGACCTGAGACTGGGACAGAGATTTGTCGTCCAACAAGACAATGATCCAAAACATAAAGCAAAATCGCAAAGTTCAAGGGGGCCGAATACTTTCGCTAGGCACTGTATATCCTACCAACGGAACATTAAAAACTGTAATATCTTATGCTTCACAGAGTCGTGGCTGAACGACGACAAGATTAACATACAGATGGCGGGTTTTAAGCTTTTTCAGCAGGATAGAACAGCGGCCTCTGGTAAGACAAGGGCGACAGCCTATGTATATTTGTCAACAACAGCTGGTGCACGAAATCTAAGAAAGTCTTGAGGTTTTATTTGCCTGAGGTAGAGTATCTCATGATAAACTGTAGATGACACTATTTACCAAAAGATTTTACATCTATAGTTTTCGTAGCTGTGTATATACCACCGCAGACCGATGCTGGAACTAAGACTCAATGAGCTGTATGCGGCCATAAGCAAACAGGAAAATGCTCATCCTGAGGCAGCGCTCTTAATGGTCGGGGACTGTAATGCAGGGAAACTCAAATCCGTTCTACCTATTCTCAACCAGCATGTTAAATGTGCAACCAGAGGGAAAAAAACTCTAGTCTACCTTTACTCCACACACAGAGATGCATACAAAGCTCTCCCTCCATTTGGCAAATCTGACCATAATTCTATCCTCCTGATTCCCGCTTACAAGCAAAAACTAAAGCCGGAAGCACCAGTGACTCAGTCAATAAGAAAGTGGTCAGATGAAGCAGATGCTAAGCTACAGGACTGTTTTGCTAACACAGACTGGAATATGTTCCCAGGATTCTTCCGATGGCATTGGGGAGTACACCACATCAGACACTGGCTTCATCAATAAGTGCATCGATGACGTCGTCCCCAAAAAGAACATAATTAATTGACACATTGGAAAGAATCAACAAAAGAAACTGCGCAAACTAGAATGCTATTTGGCCCTAAACAGGCAAGTAACACATAAACATGCACGAGAGCACCAGCTGTTCTGGACGACTGTGTGATCACGCTCTCCATAGCAGATATGAGTAAGACCTTTACCGGAGGGCCAGTTGGATTACCAGGACGTGTACTCCGAACATGCGCTGACCAACTGGCTAGTGTCTTCACTGACATTTTCAACCAGTCCCTAACTGAGTCTGTAATGCCAACATGTTTCAAGCAGACCACCATAGTCCCTGTGCCCAAGAACACTAAGGTAACCTGACTAAATGACTACCGACCCATAGCGCTCATGTCTGTAGCCATGAAGTGCTTTGAAAGGCTGGTCATGGCTCACATCAACACCATTATTCCAGAAACCCTAGACTCACTACAATTTGCATACCGCCCCAACAGATCCACAGATGATGCAATCTCTATTGCCCTCAACACTGCCCTTTTCCCCCTAGACAAAAGGAACACCGATCTGAGAATGGTATTAATTGACTATAGCCCAACGTTCAACATCATAGTACCCTCAAAGCTCATCACTAAGCTCAGGACCCTGGGACTAAACACCTCCTTCTGCAACTGGATCCTGGACTTCCTGACGGGTCACCCCCAGGTGGTAAGGGTAGGGAACAACAAATCCACCACACTGATCCTCAACACGGGGGGGGCCCTCAGGGGTATGTGCTCAGTCCCCTCCTGTACTCCCTTTTCACTCATGACTGATTTGAGTTTTTCCCCTTCAATTAAGAGCTAGGCAAGTAGGTGAGGGAAGTTCCTTAATAATTAGTGACCAGTACTCCGTGGAATGAGTTTGACATGTGTCCTAAAGAGAACACTGGAGCTCCCCAGGGGTGTGTGCTCAGTCCCCTCCTGTACTCCCTGTTCACCCACTACTGCATGGCCAGGCACGATTCCAACACCAGCATCAAGTTTGCAGATGACACAACAGTGGTAGGCCTGATCACAGACAACGATGAGACAGCCTATAGGGAGGAGGTCAGAGACCTGGCCGTGTGGTGTCAGGACAACAACCTCTCCCTCAACGTGATCAAGACAAAGGAGATGATTGTGGACTACAGGAAAATGAGGGCGAAGTATGCCCCCATTCTCATCAACAGGGCTATAGCGGAACAGTTTGGTGTCCACATCCCCAGCAAACAATTATGGTCCAAACACACCAAGACAGTCGTGAAGAGGGCATGACAAAGCCTATTCCCCCTCAGGAGACTGAAAAGTTTTTGCATGGGTCCTCACATCCTCAAAAGGTTCTACAGCTATACCATCGAGAGCATCCTGACTGATTGCATCCCTGACTGGCATGGCAACTGCTCGGCCTCCGACCGCAAGGCACTACAGAGGGTAGTGCATACGGCCCAGTACATCCCTGGGGCTAACCTTCCTGCCATCCAGGACCTCTATACCAGGCGGTGTCAGAGGAAGGCCCTAAAAATTGTCAAAGACTCCAGCCACTCTAGTCATAGACTGTTCTCTCTGTTGCCAAGCGGTACCGGAGTGCCAAGCCTAGGTCCAAAAGGATTCTTAACAGCTTCTACTCCAAGCCATAAGACTCCCGAACAGCTGATCAAAGGGCTACCCAGACCCCTCTTTTACACTGCAGCTACTCTCTGTTTATAATCTATGAATAGTCACTTTAACTTTACCTACATGTACATATTACCTCAATTACCTCGACTAACCAGTGCTCCCGCACATTGACTCTGTACCAGTACCCCCTGTATATAGTGTCACTATTGTTATTTTACTGCTGCTGTTTAAACCATTTTTACTTGAATTTTCTATTTAACACTTATTTTTATTTATTACTTAAAGAATTGTTGGTTAAGGGCTTGTAAGTCAGCATTTCACTGTAAGGTCTACACCTGTTTGTAACCATGTGCGCTGAGAGTCGGGAAGCAAGTTCGGGGAGTGAGTGTTTTAATAAATAAACACAACATAATACAAAATAAGAAACACAAACAACGCATAGCCATAACCCAGGAACAGAAACAATAATGCCTGTGGAAGGAACCAAAAGGAGTGACATAAATAGGACAGGTAGTCAAGGAGATTGAGTCCAGGTGAGTGTCATTATGCGCTGATGCATGTAACGATGGTGAAGGGTGTGCGCCATAATGAGCAGCCTGGTGACCTAGAAGCCGGAGAGGGAGCACACGTGACACTGTTCGGCCTATGTAACAAATACGATTTGATTTGATTCTGGGGAAAGGAAGCATCAACAATAGTGATATGCCTGCATAGCCTTTTACAGTTGGAGTTATATCCCTGTATGTGGTAGATACGTTTCATATATCTTATCAACTTGCATTTAGGGTGATGTGATTCAGAAGGAGGACAGAGAGAGAGAAAGGGGGAGTAGATGGAGGAGGAAAGGAAGGAAGGAAATGATATGAAGGTAATGTTCCTTACAGAGAAATGCAGGTGCGGGAAGATGATGAATGTGTCTCTTTCTGGTACATAAACATTTATGTATTTTTGTTGACAACAGCATTCACGTTGAAATGAAATGTCTCATTCATATTCAGGGTTTTTTAAGTTCTAATTCTGCTACACACTTATAGTACAGTAATTTGTTGATCATTAAATATGAATAAATTGCTCTCACAAGTACTTAGATCAGTTGGATTGCTAATCCCACTCGTATGTTTTTCTACATTGTGGATTTCCACATCTAGGATCCTGAGGAGCTGAAGGTTGCTTGTGTATATGCCTCAATCTCTGGAAACTGCATGTACTATACACTGCATGTACTATACACTGCATGTACTATACACTTCCTCTGTTTGTCTCTATCTGTCAGTTATAAATCAACTTTGACAAGTGCAGCTAAGCAGTTCTTTCCCAGTGTACCCACAGGGTGACTTATGCTAATTAAGTATCTAAATCGCGAGCCTTGCCCTCACCAGAATAAATCCTGTTTGCTCCTTCATGCTGACTGGGTCTCGGTGTAATCCTCCCCTCCAGGCTATCCACTGATTTCCCACATTTCCGTAATTTGAGTTCTCACTGCAGCTCTAATCAATATTCAATCAGATATAAACCGTCCAGGTAAAGATACCCACTGAAAGGGATTTGGGGATTTTTATTCGGATCCCCATTAGGTGTTAACGAAGCAGCAGCCATTCTTCCTAAGGTCCACACAAAACATAGAACATGACAAAATACAGGACACTAATGGACAAGAACAGCAACACAAATTTCAACTGAGAACACTACCACTAAAGAACGATATAACTCAAGTCTCTTAGGTTTCATATTAAGACATTCCCATTGAGGCAGGTCTGCAGAGAAGTGACACAAAATCATGTGATATAAAAATTAAAAATAAATAAAAGAAGATTAAGAAAATATCTATACTACTGCAACTAAATAATACAGCTAAAGAATAATGAGTGTGTGTGTGACTCCTACAGCTGGCTTCGCCCTACCTGGTAGTGGAGGGGTGAAGAACCAGGAGGGTAGTGGGAGGGGTGAAGAACCAGGAGGGTAGTGGGAGGGGTGAAGAACCAGGAGGGTAGTGGGAGTGGTGAAGAACCAGGGAGATAGGGGGAGGGGTGAAGAACCAGGAGGCTAGTGGGAGTGGTGAAGAACCAGGGAGATAGGTTGAGGGGTGAAGAACAAAGTTTACCATGTTATGGACCAGAAACTCCAATAGAATAGTAAACTAACAAACATTCGACCAACTGGGGACATTTTATTGATCCCCACAATGAAAAAGGCTATTTCTAGGGAGTTTAGGGTTAGAATTCGATTTAGGTTAAGAATTAGAGTTAGGGTTAGGGGTTAAAGTTTAGGGTTAGGAGTTAGGTTTAGGGATAATGTTAAGGTTAGAGTTAGGGGATTGGAAAAATAGGATTTAGAATGGGAATCAGTTGTGTGTCCCCACAAGGTTAGTAAAACAAGATTGTGTGTGTGGTTATGTGCTTTAAAGTGATTTTATTACATGCCTGTTATCTGAGGTGGAAGAGTATTCCATGTAGTCACTGCTCTATACAGTACTGTTTGTCTGTCAGACTCCGTTCTGGACTTAGGGACTGTGAAGATACCCCTATTTGCGTGTCTTCTTGGGTATGTTTGGGTTAACTGGCAGAACAGACAATTTGGTACTTTCAGCACATCAATACTTCTTACAAAGACCAGCAGTGATGCAGTCAAGCACTCCTCAACTTTGAACCAGGAGAGACTGACATGCAAATGTTATTGACATTGGCCATCCGTGTACAATTGAGGGCCAGTAAAATGTTCTAAATCCTTTTTTGCCTCACCTGACCATACAATTAGGCAATTGTCAAGATGCGACAAAACCAGAGCTTGTCAGGACTAGTTTGGTTGCATGTGATGTTAAAAAAGACAAGCATCTCTATCACAGACAGACCTCTCCCCATCTTTATAACAATAGAATTAATGTGCTTTGACCATATTTAACACCAAGAAGTTTAGTCTCTTCTACTTGCTCAACAGCCACACTATGCATTACCAGATTCAGCTGAGGCCCAGTACTTAAGGAATGATTTGTTCCAGATACAATGCATTTGGTTTTAGGTACACTACCGGTCAAATGTTTTAGAACACCTACTCATTCAAGGGTTTTTCTTTATTTTTTACTATTTATGGACTTGATCTTTTACCAAATAGAGCTATCTTCTGTATACCCCCCCACCTACCTTGTCACAACACATCTGATTGGCTCAAACGCATTAAGAGGGAAATAAATTAAACTTTTTTTAAGAAGGCACACCTGTTAATTGAAATGCATTCCAGGTGACTACCTCATGAAGCTGGTTGAGAGAATGCCAAGAGTGTGCAAAGCTGTCATCAAGGCAATGGGTGGCTACTTTGAGGAATCTAACATATTAAATTATTTGTTTAACATATTGTCTATTACTACATTTCATAGTTTTGATGTCTTCAACATTATTCTACAATGTAGAAAATAGTAAAAGAAAGAAAAACCCTTGAATGAGTAGGTGTTCTAAAACCTTTGACTGGTAGTATATGTTCAGGACTTGCTTCTTCCTATCCACACATTCTTAAACTGACTGCAACTTTTTTTTTTAGCTTGGAACAACCTGTCATTGTTATAAAAGAATAAGGAATCTGAAATTCATTGTAATAAAGGCATAATGAATATAAAAGTCATTGTTATAAAGGCATAATGAATCTAAAAGTAATTGTTATAAAGTCATAATGAATCTAAAAGTCATTGTTATAAAGGCATAATGAATCTAAAAGTCATTGTTATAAAGGCATAATTAATCTAAAAGTCATTGTTATAAAGGCATAATGAATCTAAAAGTCATTGTTATAAAGGCATAATGAATCTAAAATTCATTGTTATAAAGGCATAATGAATCTAAAAGTCATTGTTATAAAGGCATAATGAATCTAAAAGTCAGTTATAAAGGGATAATGAATCTAAAAGTCATTGTTATAAAGGCATAATGAATATAAAAGTCATTGTTATAAAGGCATAATGAATATAAAAGTCATTGTTATAAAGGCATAATGAATCTAAAAGTCATTGCTATAAAGGCATAATGAATCTAAAAGGCATTGTTATAAAGGGAGAATTGATCTGAAAGTTATTGTTATAAAGTAATAATGAATCTGAAAGTCATTGTTATAGAGGGATAATGAATCTAAAAGGCATTGTTATAAAGGGAGAATGAATCTAAAAGGCATTGTTATAAAGGGATAATGAATCTAAAAGGCATTGTTATAAAGGGATAATGAATCTAAAAGGCATTGTTATAAAGTAATAATGAATCTGAAAGTCATTGCTATAAAGGGATAATGAATCTAAAAGGCATTGTTATAAAGGGAGAATGAATCTAAAATGCATTGTTATAAAGGGATAATGAATCTAAAAGCAATTTTTATAAAGGGATAATGAATCTAAAAGGCATTGCTATAAAGGGAGAATGAATCTGAAAGTCTTTGTTATAAAGTAATAATGAATCTGAAAGTCATAAGTCATATTAGTGGGTGTTGTTTTTGTGATATTTGAAAGTAGGTTAGATGGGACATTTTATGTTGATTTATCACCGGAGGATCTCATGAGAGGATAAGATGTGAATTATTTTAATCAGAGAAGATTAATAAATTGACTCATATTTTTATTGGCAACAAAATACATTTTCAATTCAGCTTTCATCGCGTTTTTCCACAGGTGAGCTCATCTGGAGGAATAACATTGGAATCACATTGAGATGATTGAGGGAGGTGGAGGAGGTGGCCATGTTGAAATGAAACCTAGCAGGAGATGGAGAAGGATGTGACAGTGACCTGCTTGTGAAGGCATGGATGATGGGTAACAGAGGGACTCAGAGGGAGTTATGTGGGGCTCCAGGGCACTGAGCTAAAACGATTGGGAGGTAAGCAGGGAAAGAAATCCTCCCTGACAGAGGAATATGAAGGCCATGAGGGGAGAGGGGATAGGAAGGGTTATAAGAAGGAATTGTCATCAACTTCTGAAGGCTGCTGGAATGGCTTGGTTATGGTTCTAAGAGGAGGCCTTCCTTGGCGCCAGAAGGAACAAGCAAGGAGTGAGGGTATTAGAGGAAGGGAGAGTATTAGGGTTGAGTATTTGGGTTGAATATTTTCTAGAGAATCTACCATTTCTCCTTCCAGAGAAAATTGCATGAAATTACTGGGCTTCCAGGTATTCCCGTTCAAACCGGAAGTGCTATTTAAAAGCATATACAGTAATACCAGTGAAAAAAATCAGACATGATTATACCACTGTAAATTGAGAAATAATAATATAAATACTGCATACACATTCATCTAATGGTTTCTCTGTGTATTTGTTGCAATTTAATCAACTCAAAGTTCTCTCAAAGTCACCACACTATTTCGTTGATGTAGGCGTGTGAAGCACTGTCGTCCAACTGGTAAAAGTTATAGTCTAGTGAAAATGACATTCGTTTTAGCCTAACTTTGACTGATAGATGCAACTTGGTCCCTTTGTCTTTAAAGGTTATGGCTTGTTTTTATTTATTGATAACCCTCTTATTGTGGTGATTTTGTCAGAGGAAACATTGTATGTAGGCTATCTGATTTACCGCTAATCAAACCGGGAGATGTTGCGCCATGTGCTGCGGTCGATCAATTGCCTGCGAATCGAAACCCGCCTTATACCATGTGCCATTCCAAGGTAGGCTTATATAAACGCTAACATTTAGTTATTGCATTCGTTATCATTCGTCATCCTTTGTTTACCGAAAAATCAATTGTATTTCTAGCAATAGTCAATGAACATCTCTCAAGGTCTTGATTTAAAAATATATATAATATATATATAATAATTTGTCACAGCATAAAATAAATGAATGTAATGTAATAGTAACTGACTGATTCTCAAGACCACAAATAAAAACAAACAAATGTAGAATAACGTGAGCCTTAATTAGCCTCACAAACTTAGGGTATAGGCTACGTAAAATAAATAACCTGATACTCCTGGCCTACCCTGTAACTAACAAACAAACAAAATCATTTGCGTAGGCTGCACCTGTTTAACTTTTGTTGTTGTTGCTAAAGTGGACTCTCAAAAAGCACAGTGCATCAGTGTTTCCTGATTTTCGTCACAAATTGGCCACAGACAGAGAATGCTCTCTCGGCCTCCTCCTCGATTGACGGATTGTAGCGAGCTCCTCAAACAGGTGCTGCAGGTATTTGAACCTGTTGTTGGTTGCTTCGAACAGGGAGAATTTCTTAGGCAGGATCTTCAGCAGATCGGTTTCCTTTTTCTCATGTAGTTGATCTATTGCCAAGCTGATCGCCTGCTGCAGCGTTGTCGCCAGGTTTGGTGTTGACACTTGTTGTGCATCGTCAGCATCTGCTATAGCTACTCTGCCTTTCCTCCGAACAGCCATTTGGCAGGGCGCTTTGCCATCCGTAGTAACATTGCCCTTGATGGCATTGCAGACACATTGGATTGCTCATAACTGCAGTACTCAGGAGGTACCTATGGGTATTTACATGAAAATATAAATGATTCAAATGTAAAAACAGCCACATAGCCTATCCAATTTCACATAAAAGACAGACAGGACAAACCAATGCCATTATTATTAGCAGGTGTAACTTAATTTACAATCATTTACCAACCACACATACCTCTCCACAATACCTGCCAGACTGTTCCACCTTGTGCAGCAATCCAGTTTAATTTGTATCTCTTTTCCAAACTCTTCCTTCACATACCGCTGTAGCTTGTCATCATCGCTGACCCCCGAATTTTTGAAAGTGAAGTGCAATCAGCCTAACTTTCTCCACGGTGCTGCGCAGCTCCCCTCGCAGCTCATATGTTTCCTTTGGGCACCCCGTCTTCCTCTTCATCAGCAGCATCACTCTCATCCTCACTGTCACTCAGAGTCAGGGGCTGTGCTTGAGGGCGGTATATTACTTCTGTCACAGCCTGCTAGTCTGCTAGTAGCACAGCTGTAGCTCTGGGACAACACGTTTCCCGTACTTCATCATAACTGATGCCCTGTCTGTATTGCTACACACAATGTGGTCTTGCATTGTGAGGTTGTATGAGGCCAGTTGCACTTCCACCATCTCTTTCACCCTTTCCCCTGGCAGGCTACCTAGGATGCTAACCATCCCCAGATTCCAGTGCACTTGGAAGGTATGTAGATGTATATTCATAAATGGTTTGTTCTGGCTAGAGATGTACTCATGTATGGTTAGTGAGAAACAGATGCCTTTCATGCTTTTCTGCTAATTTGTCTGTTCTCTTTCACTGCATATCCTCGAACCAGTTGTGATATGTCCGAGTGATTCTTGGGTAGGGTATGGCCATCTTTTTTAGCGTTGATTTGATGTTGTTGCTGTTTGCAACGGAATGGTAGGAGAACCTGTCGCACGCAGCTATTTCTGATACAATTTCATCTAAAGCTTGCCTCGGCTTGAGGTATGACTCCATAGTTCTGGGACGTTTTTCTGCTGAAACCCTCTCTGCACTTGCCTCGCTATGTTGAGGGTGTATACCTGAATGTCTGATCAGTCCACTTGTTGAATCGCCTGCATTTTATCCGGCAGATGTTACACAACCCCGCCAAGCCACACTGCTTCTTGACACAATGCATGCTTAACCCGGAAGGAAGCCATCCGCACCAATGTGTCGGAGGAAACACCGTACACCTGGTGACCATGTCAGAGTGCATGCGCCTGATCCGCCACATGAGTCACTACGGCGACAAGGACAAGGACATCCAGGTCCAAACCCTCCCCTAACTCAGACGACGCTGGACCAATTGTGCTTCGCCTCATGGGTCTCCCGGTCGCGGCCACCGGAAACGGCCCGAGCTCAATCACCCCATACTAGCCATAAGTAATACATGATGTTGGCCGAGTTTGACTCTCAGCCAAGTGCCCCGATTCTCAGCCAGGATCTGCCCAGATCCACTGTGCTAGCTGGGATTGATTTTGATTAAGCTTTGCCACACAGATGACATTTTGGGAACAAATTAAAAGCAGGTAGGCATACCGGTAGCTCAAAAGTTGCAACTCATTTTATTACCATATTAACTGCATTTCAATGTCAGGTGTAGAGTTTTAGCGTAAACAATGCGTGCATTTTCAATTTTGGTGACTTTGTGTAAGTACATACGGTAGGCTACAACAATGCACACACACACTGAATATTGACTATTGATCATGCAGACAGCAGAGCAGGCCAGAGAAGACAGATTTAGACATTGCATATAATTTAACAGTTCCATTTAACGTCACACTGTTCATATAAATACTTTATTATAATTTACCCGTTTCTCGCAGTTATTTATCCTGGGAGAAGGGAGTGGGTTTGGGGGGGGGGTAACCACTGAACAGAACAGCCAATGTCCCTCTGTGCTTGTGTCATTGCCAATCATACTCTATGTTCAGTGACATAAAGTGTACTGTAGCGTTAAAGCTTACCCTGATTACATCACTAATATTTGCATTTCACCTGCACATGTATGACATGTTTTCTCAGTCACAGAGTGTGAAACATGATGACAGAATGCCAGCTGGGTTGCTATACTGTGCAGGGGCATACACCACCTGCGAGCTAAAAATATTAAATGAAGTTGGCCTATCAGCAGACAACACTGACCCACTACTCCTGGGTGTTATTTAGTATGTTGGGAACTAATTGCTGGTTAAGGATCATTTTTCCCAAAGTGACATGTATTGTTATGACTGCCACATGTTGTTTATGCTTTTGGCCAAGTACTATAAAGACACAACAACTTAGGGTTCATTGTCCCCCTCAATGAAATCAGGGAGGGGACTGCAGCTCTGTCTGCATCTGTTCGTTTATACGTTAGTCACATGCGGTATTTCAGACTGCACTGGGACCATTTTGACAAAACTTGTATGTATGATGCGTCTTGCCATTAGAGATTTGACATTTACAAAATTACACTGATTGGCCCAAGGAGCTCACCCAAGGGGGGGGGGGGGGGGGGGGCTGCATCATTGGTGGGGGACGACATGTTTACTGTTGCCTTGTTAACATTTACATTACATTTGAGTCATTTAGCAGATGGTCTTATCCAGTGCGACTTGAGTGCAGAAGCTCAGTCTTTGAATCCAGCGTTGTGTAGGAGGTGTTTTCAGAAGGTCTTGTAAAGCCGTGAGGTAGGCAGGTGAGGTTTATGCTTGGGAGAGATTCAGATACCCCGCCAGCCCTGAAAACAGCTGGATGAAACTGACTGCTATTCACTGCGTTACAGGTGTTCACTGTATCAGTGAAGTGGTAAATCAATGTTGTAATGGGGATGGACAGTTTCAATAGATAACATCGTTAAATGTGATGGCAATACTGTTGTGGAACTAATTCCCTGACAATAAAGATTATATGTAGGTGATAAACCTTTGGAATGACTACGTAAATGACAGATGTGTAGATATCGATGGATATCAAAGATAAAGACCTCATATCAGGGAATTTTGGGAGTTGACATTAAAAAACAACCTCTTTAGGCCTCCCGGGTGGTGCAGTGGTCTAGGGCACTGCATCGCAGCGCCAGCTGTGCCACCAGAGACTCAGGGTTCGCGCCCAGGCTCTGTCGCAGTCGGCCGCGACCAGGAGGTCCGTGGGGCGACGCACAATTGGCCTAGCGTCGTTAGGGAGGGTTTGGCCGGTAGGGATATCCTTGTCTCATCGCACACCAGCGACTCCTGTGGCGGGCCGGGTGCATTGCACGCTAACCAAGGTTGCCAGGTGCACGGTGTTTCCTCTGACACATTGGTGCTTCCGGGTTGGATGCGCTGTTTTAAGAAGCAGAGTGGCTTGGTTGGGTTGTGTTTCGGAGGACGCATGGCTTTCGACCTTCGTCTCTCCCGCGCCCGTACGGGAGTTGTAGCGATGAGACAAGATAGTAATTAATAGCAATTGGATACCATGAAATTGGGGAGAAAAAGGGGGGTAAAATAAAATAAATTAAAAACAGCCTCTTTTGGGTACTACTGTACATACAGACTAACTGAAAGAGGACAGAAATGTCTAAAGCATTTGCTTTAGATGCAGTTATGTAGGACATCCTGGATAAATGCAGTGTCAATAAAGAAACAGAATCAAAAGGTTTATTACACAATGTGGGTCCTGTCCCCTAATCTTTTGAATGGGCTTGACGATTAGGACATCAAATTCATGAAAAAAACGCTCTTTTCTTTGCGCAGAGGACCATTGCACTATGTTTTGCCCATTGAATGCCATTACAAAAGCTTACAAAAGTTCCAAAACTGCAAGGATGCTTCCTGGAAAACGATGCGTCGCGTTCATAATGTATTGTCCTGGAACAGTCAAGCATTGACTGAAAAACATTCAAATGTTGGGGGTTGAACAATGGTTGTAAAGTAACATTCACCAATCAATAAAACAAAATTGTGCTACTCAAGACTTTTGCCATTGATGAACTGGTTTACCTTAGAGAGAGAGATGCAGTGGGGGAACCTGCGGGTTGGAGGAGAGAGAAAGAACACAAGCTCCAATTTGTCACTAATTGTCACGATCGTTTAAAAATGGATTGGACCAAGGTGCAGCGTGGTAGGTGTACATTTTCCTTTTATTAAAATAACACCGAAAAACAACAAAATACAAACATGAACGTAACTCTACATGTAGTGCAGAAACAAGATCCCACAATCTAAGGTGGGAAAAAGGGCTGCCTAAGTATGATCCCCAATCAGAGACAACTATAAACAGCTGCCTCTGATTGGGAACCATACTAGACACCATACTCTCGGTGGAGGCTCCGGTCCGCTTGAGACCCCGCGCCGCTTGAGGCTCCCCCCACTTTGGTGGCACCTCTGGTGCAGGGATTGTTGCCGGGGACACCGGACCGTAGACCGTTGTTGCGGACTCCGGACCGTAGATTATCATCGCGGACTCCGGATTGGGAACCATCTCTGGAAGCTCCGGACCGGGGACCGTCGCTGGAGGCTCCGGAACGGGGACCGTCGCTGGAGACTCCAGACCGGGGACCGTCGCTGGAGGTTCCGGACCGGGGACCGTCGCTGGAGGCTCCGGACCGGGGACCGTCGCTGCAGTCTCTGGGCCATGGATCATCACTGGAAGCTTCGAGCCATGGATCTTCACTGGAGGCTTCGGGCCATGGATCATCACTGGAGGCCGAGTATGTGGAAATGGCACAGGACGCACCGGGCAGGAGAGAAAACTAGAGGCCGGGTGCGTACCCACTTTAGCTCGGTAAGTGTGAAGAGCTGGCGCAGGATATCCTGGGCCGAGGAGACGCACTGGAGACCAGGACCGCTAGGCCGGCACAATCCGTCCTGGACAGATGCTCACCTTAGCACGGAAAGTACGGAAATCAGGCACAGAACGCACCGGGCTAAGGATGCACACTGGAGGCACGGTGCGCAGAACCGGAAACATGGTATCTGAACTGTGACCAACTCCTCATCGTAATTACAGGGAGTTAGTTCTTGTTCCCACCTTTGCTTCACTCGCCACCCCATGTCCCCCACAAAAATGTTTTTAGGCTGCCTCTGATTGGGAACCATACTAGGCCAACAAAGAAATAGAAACAGATTCGCCCAAATCACACCCTGACCTAACCAAATTGAGAATAAAGAAGGCTCTCTAAGGTCAGGGCGTGATACTAATAGTCATTAAAAGTCACTAATGGTCACAAATTACAACAACATGCAACAGTTTCTTTGCCCCTGCCGAGACGTTGCAGAGAAAAATGATCTGTCACTGTGTACAATTCAGAACACAGGCTACTGTAATTAACCATTGATTTACAGTGGGGTCCAAAATGATTGACATCCTTGATAAAGATGAGCAAAAATGACTGTATAAAATACATATTTCAAATACTGAGCTATATTGTACACAATAAAAGTATATATCTCAAAAAGGTAGCGGTCAAAATGTTTTCAATAACTTTCAACACCTCACCTTGCGAGAATAACGTCACTGAGAACGTTGGAGAACACATTGGGAGGCATCTTAGACCATTCCTCCAAACAGAATCCTTCCAGATCCTTGATATCTTTCATCTGCGCTTGTGGACTGCCTTCTTCAATTCAATCCACAGGTTTATAATTGGTTTCATGTCCGGAGACTAAAAATGGCCATTACAAAATGTTGATTTTGTAGCCAACTATCCATTTCTTTGTGGATTTTGATGTGTGCTTGTGGCTATTGTCAAATAAAATAAAATGACATTTTATTGGTCCCAATCACCTATTTAGCAGATGTGTAGCAAAATTATTGTGTTCCTTGCTCCAAAAGTGCAATAATATCTAACTGTCACGTATACTCCCTCCCTCTCCGGCCTCTAGGTCATCAGGCTGCTGATTATCCCGCACACCTGTCAACATCGTCTCACGCACCTGCGCCTCATGACACTCACCTGGACTCCATCACCTCCTTGATTATCTTCCCTAGATCTGTCACTCCCCTTGGTTCTTTCCTCAGGTGTTATTGACTCTGTTTCGTGTTCATTTTTTATTTTATTTATTAAAACACTCACTCCCTGAACTTGCTTCCTGACTCTCAGCGCACTTGTTACACTAACAATACACAACAATACACACAAATCTAAAAGTAAAAGAATGGGATTTAGAAATACTAGGACGAGTCCAGAGTATAAATATACAGTATATACACTGTGTATATGGGATATATAGACATTATGAACAGTATGTGGATAGAATATGCAGGATAGAATAGTACAGTACAAGGGAGCAACACTTTACATGTTACGTTTATATTATTTTTGTTCAGTGTATAATGATATGCCATTTAGCAGATGCTTTCCAAGGCGAGTTACTCATGTCTGCATACATTTGACATATCGGTGGCCCCAGGATGTATCCAATCAGAACGTACTGCTGACTACAGCTCATTCAGATGACAGACAGCATGTTGACATCCAAACCACAATGACAATCTGTGTACTTGTTCTGAGAAAGGCATCCATCGCTTGTGTTTGTTTACCAGGCTTTTAGGCTGGCTACTGACTGAGCAGACCTAGCTTATTTATGATGGTGACTCTAATATGGCCACCCATGTGGAAGTTTGGAAGTACCTGTTCTGAATAAACAAGCCAGACACGGACTATCCCCACCTGGCTCTGCTGCAAAACCAATGGGGTGGTAACAACACACTGTTCCCTGGACTTGGACAAGGGTTTCAAAATCACCTGGCAGGTGCTCAGAAGAGAGCAATGACAGAGTATTAGGGAACCCATTTCACTTTGTGTTTCCAACAACAGCAGAATAATGGGAATGAGTTCCAATATAAGACAAAGGTGAGCTCAAGCTAGACAGAAATATGGCAAGTGGTACCGATGCACCAAGTCTGGAACCAACAGGACCCTGAACAGCATCTACCCCCAAGCCATAAGACTGATAAATACTTAGTGAGAGAGTTCATATTTGCATCGACCCTTTTTGCGCTAACTCTTTTGCAGTGTACCCAATAGTATCCGGTTGTCATACTTGAGTAAAAGGAAAGATACCTAAATAGAAAATGACTCAAGTAAAAGTGCAAGTCACCCAGTAAAATATCACTTGAGTAAAAGTCTAAAAGCATTTGGTTGTAAATATACTTCAGTATCAAAAGTAAAGGTATAAATCATTTCAAATTTCTTATATTAAGCAAACCAGATTTTCATGTATTTTTTATTTACGGATAGCCAGGGGCACACTCCAACACTCAGACATAATTTATAAAGGAAGCATTTGTGTTTAGTAAGTCCGCCAGATCAGAGGCAGTAAGGATAACCGGGGATGTTCTCTTGATAAGTGCAGGAATTGGACCATTTCCCTGTCCTGCTAAGCATTCAACATGTACTTTTAGGTGTCAGGGAAAATGTATGGCGGGAAAAGTACATTATTTTCTTTAGGAATGTAGTGGAGTAAAAGTTGTCAAAATTATAAATAGTAAAGGAAAGTACAGATACCACAAAAAAACTACTCAAGTAGTACACTAAAAGTAATTTTTCTTAAGTACTTTAGACCACTGCGGTTTTGACTCATCACATTCGCTATTGCTAATATTTATTATCTATCCTGTTGCCTAGTGACTTTATCCCTACCTCTATGTACATATCCTACTTCAATTACCCCGTACCCCTATACATCGACTCAGCACTGGTACCCCATGTATATAGCCAAGTTATTACCTCGTACCCCAATACATCGACTCAGCACTGGTACCCCATGTATATAGCCAAGTTATTACCTCGTACCCCTATACATCGACTCAGCACTGGTACCCCATGTATATAGCCAAGTTATTACCCCGTACCCCTATACATCGACTCAGCACTGGTACCCCATGTATATAGCCAAGTTATTACCTCGTACCCCTATACATCGACTCAGCACTGGTACCCCATGTATATAGCCAAGTTATTACCTCGTACCCCTATACATCGACTCAGCACTGGTACCCCATGTATATAGCCAAGTTATTACCTCGTACTCCTATACATCGACTCAACACTGGTACCCCATGTATATAGCCAAGTTATTACCCTGTACCCCTATACATCGACTCAGCACTGGTACCCCATGTATATAGCCAAGTTATTACCTCGTACCCCTATACATCGACTCAGCACTGGTACCCCATGTATATAGCCAAGTTATTACCCCGTACCCCTATACATCGACTCAGCACTGGTACCCCATGTATATAGCCAAGTTATTACCTCGTACCCCTATACATCGACTCAAAACTGGTACCCCATGTATATAGCCAAGTTATTACCTCGTACCCCTATACATCGACTCAGCACTGGTACCCCATGTATATAGCCAAGTTATTACCTTGTACCCCTATACATCGACTCAGCACTGGTACCCCATGTATATAGCCAAGTTATTACCTCATACCCCTATACATCGACTCAGCACTGGTACCCCATGTATATAGCCAAGTTATTACCCCGTACCCCTATACATCGACTCAGCACTGGTACCCCGTGTATATAGCCAAGTTATTACCTCGTACCCCTATACATCGACTCAGCACTGGTACCCCATGTATATAGCCAAGTTATTACCTCGTACCCCAATACATCGACTCAGCACTGGTACCCCATGTATATAGCCAAGTTATTACCCCGTACCCCTTTACATCGACTCAGCACTGGTACCCCATGTATATAGCTAAGTTATTACCCCGTACCCCTATACATCGACTCAGCACTGGTACCCCATGTATATAGCCAAGTTATTACCTCGTACCCCTATACATCGACTCAGCACTGGTACCCCATGTATATAGCCAAGTTATTACCTCGTATCCCTATACATCGACTCAACACTGGTACCCCATGTATATAGCCAAGTTATTACCCCGTACCCCTATACATCGACTCAGCACTGGTACCCCATGTATATAGCCAAGTTATTACCCCGTACCCCTATACATCGACTCAGCACTGGTACCCCATGTATATAGCCAAGTTATTACCTCGTACCCCTATACATCGACTCAGCACTGGTACCCATGTATATAGCCAAGTTATTACCTTGTACCCCTATACATCGACTCAGCACTGGTACCCCATGTATATAGCCAAGTTATTGTTACTCATTGTGTTTATTCCTTGTGTTATTATTTTTCTATTATTTCTCTTTTTTTCGTCTCTGGGAAAGCCAGAGTCAGCATTTCACTGTTAGTCTGCACCTGTTGTTTACGAAGCATGTGACTAATAACATTTGATTTCATGAGGCTTATGTTATGCCCATGTTTAATATTGTTTATTTAACCTGTAGGAAAAAGGAAGCTTTTGGTTCTACTTGAAAATGCTATGTTACAGATGTAGGATCTTAATCTGATCGTCATGTTGCAGGAGAATCTTCCTTTAATGCAGGACAATTATAGGTCATGAACAGTCAAAATCCTGTTTTTCATTAAATTGGATGATATTTGAAGGAAACCAGATCAAAGTATGATAACCATAGTATTAAAAATGACTGTTGCTTCCCCTCCCACATGTCAAACACATGGCATGATTAAGGGGACAAGGTGACATCCCCTTAACTCTCATTTTCAAACACCAACGGTAACGGTAACATGATATTCTCTTACCTAATTTAAATAAGTACCGCCTCGTAACCAACATCGGTGAAGGTGTGTTTGCAGAGGGGCGAGGATTACAGTGGGGAGAACAAGTATTTGATACACTGCCGATTTTGCAGGTTTTCCTACTTACAAAGCATGTAGAGGTTTGTAATTTTATCATAGGGACAATTCAACTGTGAGAGACGGAATCTAAAACAAAAATCCAGAAAATCACATTGTATGATTTTTAAGTAATTAATTAGCATTTTATTGCATGACATAAGTATTTGATCACCTACCAACCAGTAAGAATTCCAGCTCTCACAGACGTGTTCGTTTTTCTTTAAGAATCCCTCCTGTTCTCCACTCATTACCTGTATTAATTGCACCTGTTTGAACTCGTTACCTGTATAACTGTATAAAAGACACCTGTTCACACACTCAATCAAACAGACTCCAACCTCTCCACAATGGCCAAGACCAGAGAACTGTGTAAGGACATCAGGGATACAATTGTAGACCTGCACAAGGCTGGGATGGGCAAC
Source organism: Oncorhynchus gorbuscha (assembly GCF_021184085.1). Taxonomy (NCBI): domain Eukaryota; kingdom Metazoa; phylum Chordata; class Actinopteri; order Salmoniformes; family Salmonidae; genus Oncorhynchus; species Oncorhynchus gorbuscha. The sequence continues at coordinate 15,290,178 of NC_060178.1, forward strand.
AGGACAATAGGCAAGCAGCTTGGTGAGAAGGCAACAACTGTTGGCGCAATCATTAGAAAATGGAAGAAGTTCAAGATGACGGTCAATCACCCTCGGTCTGGGGCTCCATGCAAGATCTCACCTCCTGGGGCATCAATGATCATGAGGAAGGTGAGGGATCAGCCAAGAACTACACGGCAGGACCTGGTCAAGGACCTAAAGAGAGCTGGGACCACAGTCTCAAAGAAAACCATTAGTAACACATTACGCCGTCATGGATTAAAATCCTGCAGCGCATGTTCAGGCCCATCTGAAGATTGCCAATGACCATCTGGATGATCCAGAGGAGGAATGGGAGAAGGTCATGTGGTCTGATGAGACAAAAATAGAGCTTTTTGGTCTAAACTCCACTCGCCGTGTTTGGAGGAAGAAGAAGGATGAGTACAACCCCAAGAACACCATCCCAACCGTGAAGCATGGAGGTGGAAACATCATTCTTTGGGGATTCTTTTTTGCAAATGGGACAGGACGACGACGATCATCGTTGGTGGTGGAATTAGACCAAGATGCAGCGTGGGGTAGATTAATCATATTCTTTAATGATAACCAGAAAAACAAGAAAGAGAACCAATTAAACATACAGCCTTGTAGGGCTCAACAGCAACAATACAAGGACAAGATCCCATAATATAGGTGGGAAAAAAGGCTACCTAAGTATGATTCACAATCAGTGACAACAATAGACAACTTCCTCTGTTTGGGAACCACACTCGGCCAAAAACAAAGAAATACAACACATAGAATGCCCACGCAAATCACACGCTGACCAAACCAAATAGAGACATAAAAAGGCTCTCTAAGGTCAGGGCGTGAAACCCCGCCCACTCAGCCTGTTTTTTCAAACTTCCTGGTAGTTAGCCATGTAAAAAAGTACTTTTCAGAATGACTGTTCAGGACCTATAAAATGTGTCGTATTTGAGTTTTAAAAAGGCTTCTGAAGTTTGTAATTTGCACTCTGAAATTTCAGACTCCATTTTCCCTTAAGAAAAATGTATCAACCCTACAAAAATGTCCATGAATTAGAATCCACATAATAATTCACATTTCCTGTTGCTGCAGGATTATTTTCCTGCGGTAGCAAACAGGCTTAAATTAAGATCCTACATCTGTATGACATTCGGTTCTTCTCTACCTTTACTAAAGCATTCCTGAACACAATTGAAAGACATAATTGGAGAACATACATTCAGCACTTAGATTGCACACAAGTAGACTTTATTTAACTTATTATGTGACTTCTGAAGATAATTGGTTGCACCAGATCTTATTTGGGGGCTTCGTAGCAAAGGGGGTGAAAACATATGCACGCACCACTTTTCCATTTTTTATTTAAAGTTCTTTTTTTCATTTCACTTCACCACCAATTTGGACTATTTTGTGTATGTCCATTACATGAAATCCAAATAAAAATCCATTTAAATTACAGGTTGTAATGCAACAAAATAGGAAAAATCACAAGGGGGTGAATACGTTTTCAAGGCATTGTGATCTGACAGTGATTTGAATGTTTTAACCAGACTAAAACTGACAGTAAACATGTTAGAGATTTCTTGTTAATACAAATGAGAAACATTTCCTGTCTATGTATTGCTACTTATCTGTTCATTCAGTGCTGTGAAGAAAGTCTTATACCATAGTGTTATCAATGGGGTTCTGATTTGAAAACTGTCTTTGATTTTACATGATCTGCATCAGAATGCAAATTATACTGTAACATTGGGGGGTGGGGGGCGGATGTTGTATGGGCCGAATTGTAAAAACATGTAATTTAACAGTAAAAATGTATGTCTTTTTGATGTGGCATGAACACAACCTGTCATGATACTGATTGTTAAAAAAGTAGGCTACCTGCACATGTTTGTCAACTCCAAAATAATTCCAGCATCCAAACAGTGCACTGTGTACCCGCCATTTGATGAATGAAAAGATCTGTTACAAAACATCAAAAACTGTCATGACATTTGGTGATTGTCATTAGACTTACACTCTTGTAGCCTGAATTAATTGATGTTTGCTGACAAATTTGTAAAAATTGTAAAACGTAAAGTTGGGACACTTGAAAAGGGGCTGAAATATGGAAAGTGCAGCCACATGGAAATACATGGTTTAAACCATGACAGAGAGGTGGGGGTGTTTGTTTTGGAATACGCTATTCTTTTCATATTTAGCAATGTAGCAGTTAAAAAACAGCATTTTAAGAATAGCGAAATTAGCATTATTTAGTGCCCCCCCAATAGATTGACTTTTGTTGCGTTTAATGGGGCTCATTTCTCATTCAGGGGGTTGAACCCCCGACCCCCCCGAACATAATTTGCTCTCTTGTCTGTCCGATTAGTAGTTTAAAAAATATACACTGAGTGTACAAAACATTACAAACACCTTCCTAATAAGCGTTCCACATAGATGCTACAGTCATGTTGACTGCAATGTTTCCCACAATTGTGTCAAGTTGGCTAGATGTCCTTTGGGTGAAGGACCTTTCTTGATACACATGAGAAACTGTTGAGAGTGAAAAGTCCAACAGCATTTCAGTTCTTGACACACTCAAACTGGTGCGCCTGGGGCCTACTACCATTCCCCGTTCAAATGCACTTTTTTCTTGCCTATTCACCCAATGAATTGCACACATACACAATCCATGTCTCAATTGTCTCAAGGCTTAAAAAATCGCTCTCTAACCTGTCTCCTCCCCTTAATCTACACTGAATGAAGTGGATTTAACAGGTGACATCAAGAAGGGATCATAGCTTTCACCTGGATTCACCTGGTCAGTCTGTCATGAAAAGAGCATGTATTCCTAATATTTTGTACACTCAGTGTAGGTTAGAGTGCATATATTTCTTCATTAGAAAATAGAAATTAAGTGGTTTCTTACAGTACGTAATCCTGGTTTTTAAGTCGTATAGTCTACATGCGTCTGAAATACTGTCAACATCAGATATATCAGTTGGAATAAAGCAGAAAAACAGAGTAGTGGATTACCGGAGGGTAGAACCAGTTCACATTGGGGACAGCTTACCTTGATAATACAGCTGAAGTCGGAAGTTTACATACACCTTAGCAAAATACATTTAAACTCAGTTTTTCACAATTCCTGACATTTAATCATCGTAAAAATTTGCTGTCTAAGGTCAGGTAGGATCATCACTTTATTTTAAGATGTGAAATGTCAGAATAATAGCAGAGAGAATGATTTATTTCAGCTTTTATTTCTTTCATCACATTCTCAGTGGGTCAGAAGTTTACATACTCTCAATTGGTATTTGGTAGCATTGCCTTTAAATTGTTTAACTTGGGTCAAACGTAATAATGTAGCTCCGTGGTCCCATAGTGTTTATACTTGCGTACTATTGTTTGTGCAGATGAACGTGGTACCTTCAGGCATTTGGAAATTGCTCCCAAAGATGAACCAGACTTGTGGAGGTCTACCATTTCTTGCCTGATTGCTTTTGATTTTACCATGATGTCAAGCAAAGAGGCACTGAGTTTGAAGGTAGACCTTGAAATACATCCACAGGTACAACTCCAATTGACTCAAATTATGTCAATTAGCCAATCAGAAGCTTCTAAAGCCTTGACATCATTTTCTGTAACTTTCCAAGCTGTTTAAAGGCACATTCAACTTAGTGAATGTAAACTTCTGACCCACTGGAATTGTGATACAGTGAATTATACGTGAAATAATCTGTCTGTTAATTAACAATTGTTGGAAAAATTACTTGTATAATGCACAAAGAAGATGTCCTAACCGATTTGCCAAAACTACAGTTTGTCAACAAAAAATTTGTGGAGAAGTATTCAAAATAAAACTCTGAAATTTGACATTTACATCAGTGAAATATAAAATTTAAGTGTAAGTACATAAGTATTCAGACCCTTTACTCAGTACTTTGTTGAAGAACTTTTGGCAGCGATTACAGCCTTGATTTTCTTGGGGATGACGCTACAAGCTTGGTACACCTGTATTTCGGGAGTTTCTCCCATTTTTCTCTGCAGATCCTCTCAAGCTCTGTCAGGTTGGATGGGGAGTGACACTGCACTGCTATTTTCAGGTCTCTCCAGAGATGTTCGATCGGGTTCATGTCCAGGCTCTGGCTGGGCCACTCAAGGACATTCAGAGACTTGTCCCTAAGCCACTCCTGCATTGTCTTGGCTGTGTGCTTAGGGTTGTTGTCCTGTTGGAAGGTGAATCATTGTCCCAGTCTGAGGTCCTGAGCGCTCTGGAGCAAGTTTTCATCAAGGATCTCTCTGTACTTTGTTCTGTTCATTTTTCCCTCGATCCTGATTGAGACGCAGTCCATGCAATAAATATGTCTAGCTTGAACAGAACAATTGTTATAGGTAATTTTGTATTAACTACCCTAGGCAGGGTAGCCTAGTGGTTAGAGTGTTGGACTAGTAACTGGAAGGTTGCAAGTTCAAATCCCTAAGCCGACAAGGTACAAATCTGTTGTTCTGCTCCTGAACAGGCAGTTAACCCGCTGTTCCTAGGCTGTCATTGAAAATAAGAATTTGTTCTTAACTGACTTGCCTGGTTAAATAAATAAATACAAATTAAAAATTATGCTAATTCGATTTTGAAGGGGTGCGGACATCGACTCTGGGGTCTTGCCTAAATGTACAGGTATGTAATGTAATGTTAAATGTAATCTGGCAAAGGGTGTTGAGCCACCAGAACAGCTTCACTGTGCCTTGGCATAGACTCTACAAGTGTCTTGAAATCTATTGGAGGGATGCGACACCATTCCTCCACGAGAAATTCCATCATTTGGTGTTTTGTAGAAGGTGGTGGAAAACGCTGTCTTAGACGCCGCTCCAGAAACTCCCATAAGAGTCACACACACACACACACACACACACACACACACACACACACACACACACACACACACACACACACACACACACACACACACACACACACACACACACACACACACACACACACACACACACACACACACACAAGTGCCCTTAAAAAAATACGTAAGCAGTGAGCATAGAAATGCATTAAAAACAAAACAACGAAGACGAACGGTGACCTTACAGTGCAGTCAAGCTGTCATATTATGGAAGTCAGATTGGTCCCAGGATGCCACTGTCAACTACTGTAGGAGGGCAGGAATGATAAAGTCACATCAGATAATGTCACCCATGGATGTTCCTGTGGCCAGCATCTTTTTGGGTGGAGAGAGCTTGTCAGAAAACCTCCCAAAACCATTAAACAGTGATAGTGGAGAAAACAAGAGAGAGAAGAAGGAGATAGAGGGACGGAGGTTGACGTTTATTGTCATGAATCTTGCCCTGGAGGCAGCACTGAGTAATTTCGGCTAGATGGGCCAGCTGCAAAGTCCAAATTGGTTATATTGTCAAAATTCATGAAAACAGACATGAGCTTTAGGTCTTAATTTAAGGTTATGGTTAAGCATTAGCGAAATGCTTAAAATCTCATTTTATGACTCTGTAACTGTGTCAGCTAGTGAACACTCTGCAGGGCTACCTCCAGTACATGAGCCATCCCAATAAATTCCAACCTGCAAGAGGGATGTAGCCATGGAGACAACATGGAGGGCTAAATTCAGGGAGGGGGGGGCATAGTGAGACGAGACCTGGCTGTCCTGTCATGTCGAATTAGCTTTTCTCCCTCAATCTTTCTCTCAATCAATTATCATCCCTGGTCAGAGAGGAGCCACTATCAATATGGAAATGAATGGTGCGGACAGTGGGGATTTTGTCTGTGTGTGTGTGTGTGTGTGTGTGTGTGTGTGTGTGTGTGTGTGTGTGTGTGTGTGTGTGTGTGTGTGTGTGTGTGTGTGTGTGTGTGTGTGTGTGTGTGTGTGTGTGTGCCTGCATGAGTGTGTGTGTGTGAAAGAAAAATAATGGTAATGAATATGTTGATACGCACACACACACACACACACACACACACACACACACACACACACACACACACACACACACACACACACACACACACACACACACACACACACACACACACACACACACACACACACACACACACACACACACACACACACACACACACACACACACACACACACACACATCTGTCTCTGTTTACACCATTAATTGAGACACTTGGCCTGCTGTTTGCTAGATTGTTTTAAATAAAGGTCGGTGTTGAGGTTAATGACTATTGTCAGGCCACCATATATCAGGCCAATACTGTCCCTCTAGGTGTGACAGCTCCATTAGCTGCTAAAGTGGCCCACCGTGGAAGGAGCCACATGCCGATATCTCACAGCATACTGTTGTGTGGATGGATAAGGACTTACATTTCTGACATACAGATGACATAAGGTCTGTCATAGTATATCATAACAGTTCATGACCACACGCATTTTGTTTGTGTAAAACTGAGAACTGTTACAGCAGTTGTGATGCGTTGTCCTGCCTTATGGTCACCTAGATAGGCTGAAGCAGCAGAGTGTGTTTGTGTGCTGCAGATGTGTATGATGGAGGAATTCTCTCCCTCCGATGCCTCTAAGTACTTGATGAGTCTCATCACTTTCTTTGGGCTACGGTACGTGGGAGTACATCTGGTGAGCCCTCAAGTCACATTTCAAAACTGTTCTCGATCGCTCGCTCTATTCTTTATCCCCTCACTCCCTTTCTCCCTGCCTCTGCCTCTGTCTCTGTCTCTGTCTCTCTCTCTCTCTCTCTCTCTCTCACCTTTTTTCTTTTTTTCATATTCTCCCATCCCCTTTGAGAAAGATTTCTCTATCCCTCTATCGCCATTTCTTCCATCTTCCCCACTCCCTTGTTCCTCTCTCCCTATAATGGAGCCATGTGGATGTCCACAGTAGCAGTGGAGAATTAGAGCATGATTTATCACTGGTGCTCTTAGCAGCGCTGTAAATACACGCCACAGATCCAGCCCAGTGTCAAGTGCTTCAGCCTTCTGCTCTACAGAGTCAATCACGCAGGGCCGGATTACTGAACGGGCACGTTTGGGTTGGGGGCCCCCTGGATAGCATATGAAAACGGCATAAGAAAAAATGTGCAGAATTGCAGGAAATAAGCTTTAAAACTGACAAATTTTCTCTCATCCTCTGAGCAAAATGTGAGGATAGCACGAGATGAGCTATAAATCAACAACTTTTTATTTTTGATCCATGGCAAAATGTGTTGAAATGCAGGAAGTTAGCTGTTTTCTTAAAAAGAAAGGTGGCCCCCCCTGGAGGTAGGTGCCCCGAAGCCCCAAATGCATTAGTCTGACTCTGCAATCACGGCCATATAAAACTTAGCGCACACTGACCCAGAACCACCCTGGTCTTCACAGCCTCAAAACATCACCCCTGGAAGTACTCTCGTCATGTTTGCGTTTTGTAATACCCAGAGGTCTGGGACTCGTGATAATATACTAGGAACACTACAATATGACGGTGATGATGAGGATGATGATAATAATGATGAGGAGGGAATGATAATGATGCTGATGAGGATGATGATGGTGAGGATGATGAGGATTGTGGGGATGAGGATGGTGGGGAGGATGATAATCAAAAGGAAGGCTTAGTGTGTTGGTGGGTTTTGAGATGAAGATATGAAGATATGCTGATCTACAATATCCCTGAATTAGACCACTAATTAAAGTGGCATTCTCCCCATCTACTTGTGCCAACAACTCTCCATAGGCTTCCAGCGGAATGGACATTTCTTTCATTTCAGCTTTGAGAATGTGGTTCGTATAATGTAAGAGGATAAAGTGTTCTGCATGTGATTGTAATTTCCCAAGTGACATCATTATGACTCTCACATGATGACCAGACCGAACACATCGCATACTGTACATGTTATTCAATCATCTGCTTGCGCTCATCAGCGTGGGTCTGCGTGGCCAGGCGCTAAAATAGAAATTGGTTCTATTTAGGACGCTCAACGCGCTGCATGTCCGGCCTCTCCAATCTCCTCGTAAGTTTTTAGAAGCATATACCCACATGCCATGTTCTCTGTGGTTTTTGAGAGCGTGGGTGATTGAAAGATGAACTGAGGTCCACACTCCAGTTGGTTGCATTAATGCACCTAAAGTTGGTTGCCAACCATCATATAAAGTCCAAAATAAGAAGGAGCCTGAAGGAAGGAGACTAAAAACTCATTTGGTTTACTGTTTTATCTGTGGATTAGTTGTCGGAGTAGAGGACCTTGTGCATTTCAGGTAAAATAACAACCAAATGTTTATATCCTGGACAAATTAGCTAGCAACAGCAAGAAAGCTAGCTAAATTGCCATAAATGTTTAATGCTTTTCAACCTGTGCCCAAATTAATATAATTGGTTCTGAGTTTGTTTTGATATTTCAACCTGGGTGTCCTGATCGCGTCTGGTGCGGGTGGACAAAATCAACGTGCGCATTTGGTCTGGTCAACATGTCAGAGCCACCTAAAGGTGCAGACAACTAAGCATCAACATTCCCAAACCTACACAAAAAAATGTAAAACAATGTACTTTGATTGGTTAAAGCAATCAATAATATATGTCTGTGTGTCAGTGTACCTCTGTTGATCTTTGTTGATTTAGGAAGATGTATTGACATTATTGTAATGTGAACTATTCTCATAACCATTGTGTTTGTAAATATACTGAACAAAAATAACACTGTCTGTATTAAAGCCCTTTTGTGGGGAAAAACTCATTCTGGTTGGCTGGGCCTGGCTTCGTCATGTCAAATCCACAGATTAGGGCCTAATGAATTTATTTAAATGGACTGATTTCCTTATATGAACTGTAACTCAGTTATATGGTTGACATTGTTGCATGTTGCGTTTCTATTTTTGTTCAGTACAGTTCAGCATCTGAGCTCATTGCACCGTAGTGAACATTATCTCAACCTGTTTTGGTTTCTTTATTTGTTTTCCTTTATTGTAGTTACCTTTTGCATTATTCATGTCATTCAGTGGCTAAACTTTATGGAAGTTTGCAGTGAATTAAGATAATATCTTGTGTGTGTGTGTGTGTGTGTGTGTGTGTGTGTGTGTGAGTGAGTGAGTGAGAGAGTGAGTGGAGTGAGTGAGTGAGTGGTGGTGAGAGAGTGGAGTGGAGTGAGTGAGAGTGAGTGAGTGAGAGTGAGAGTGAGTGAGTGAGTGAGTGAGTGAGAGTGAGAGAGAGAGAGAGAGAGAGAGAGAGAGAGAGAGAGAGAGAGAGAGAGAGAGAGAGAGAGTACATCTCCATGTTAGGAAAGATGAGATCTATATCAAGGGGTCAATATGATTTATCTCACTATAACACAATTCAGAGGTTGCAAAAATGCTTTACCCTGAGATGACCCCTATAAATCTAAATGGTGTACAAAAGGCAGAGTTTGTTCTCTTCAGAGTTTGTTCTCTGAAGCCACAGTTTGTAAACTTCAGCTCCATGTTCCCGCTTTTTAAATGAAGTTGTAATGGGAAAATAAAGACAAGCACAAGCAGACGCTTTGGCCCCTGGAAAACTTGTTCACATAGTGACCAAAGGCAAGAAAAATGGCCTTTGTTTCAACCCAGATATTAATCACTTAATGGCAGAAATGAATCAATGGTGATAATTAATCACTTGTTGCCTCTGGTACTCGCTTAGCTCTTGTTATCGTATGGCTCTGAAATCACAGCGTGTGGGAAAAAAATCTAACAAAATGGATCAAGTCAATCCCAATGTTCAAGGGTTAACCTGGGACTGACAGAACGTTGGCATATCACAGGTGATTGCAATTATGTCAAACCCACCAGATGCATTTGTATTTACAGCCGGTTTAATTTGTAGCTGTCTGTGAATGAGCTGAGATCGGCTCAAGCTGCCAGCCAGTGAGTGGCATTTGTATTGCTGGCAGGCCTTTGCCTGTCTTTCTTTCTTCCATTCCCCCTCTCTTTGAATGCCAATGAGACGAGCCTGTAAGGCCTGCCCGCACACCCTGGCCTTTGACTGAAGTGAAATCAATCAGGCCTTCAATCGCTCTCTAAAGGACCATTATCCAACCTTCTCTCCTTGTCTAACAGGCTATGTCTATCTGTCTGTGTGTTTTCTGTCTGTGTGTTGTCTGTCTGTCTAATACCTTACAGTTCCCTCTCTCTTCTCCATTTACACTGTATCCAGTTGACAAGAAACAAAGCAAGGACATTGTGGAATTCTGGTATTGAAGTTATTTTGGGATAAAAGACTCCTAAACATGAAGAAATAAAGTTTCAAGTCAGGTGGTTCAGAAAGGTTCTGACAAAGTCACATTGATATGTCCTCTCGTTAATATCCCTATGTGTAACATATAGTAGATGTCTGGGGAGCATATTCCGTTGTGGAATTAAACAATTACTCGTTTGGCATTAAACACTTGGCTTACACTAGGGTTTCCTTGTCTCCATAGATTCCTCAGATCAGCTATGCATCCACGGCACCCGAGCTGAGTGACAACACACGTTACGACTTCTTCTCCCGTGTGGTGCCACCGGACTCCTACCAAGCTCAGGCCATGCTGGACATCGTCACGGCGATGGGCTGGAACTATGTGTCGACCCTGGCCTCGGAGGGGAATTACGGCGAAAGTGGCGTGGAGGCTTTTGTCCAGATCTCCAGAGAGTCTGGTAGGTGTGATGGGGCTCTTTTTACTGGCACAACATGGCTACTCACAGGCTTTTACTGAAACGCTGAGGAATATATTTTATTTATCCAGCTAGATATAGCTGATAATTTTGGGATGTTTTTGTGACGCTATGCTGAAGGATAAACAAATGCAATTGAATCCAAAAGTATCTTTCCCTGCCAATATACAGCAACAGTTTTATTCTACTAAGAACAACTGCTTGATTTGGGATGTATGAGAAAAATCTAAAATGTACTGTGAAACTTGAATTGTGCTGAAAGGAAGGTGTATTCCCTTGTTTGGGAGATGTGTACTGTTGGTCAGCGTTTTACGCTCTGCCTGCATGCATTGCCCCAATGTTTGACTCAAACACTGTCTTGCCTAGTTTGGCTGAGTGCACCTCAGCATTTGCTGTCTCAACAGCAGGGGATACCTTGAAGGTTCACATGTCAAGTCGCTGAATGTCAAAATAGACTACCAGGGGACAGTCTAAGACAAAAAACACAGAGAGCATCTCTGATTCTCTTTTAGTCTTGCTTGTTCTTTGCTTGGAGAGACTGCTAAGGCATTAGGGTATGGCTTCTCCCCATTCACCAATCAAAATGTATTTACAACTAGCAATTATTAAAACTTGGTTACATTACGCACCAGAATAATTGATTGCTCCACAATTTTATTGATGCATCAGAGGGTATGGGAAGGGGGTGGAACATTTCAAAGTGGTCTGTGAACATTTGTATTGTGTTGATAAATGAATATAGAGATAGGTAATGTCATTGATTCTCAGCATAATCACCCTTAAGTTCACAGATGTATTTTTCTAGGGTCTGTTTCATAATCAAACTCAGTTCTCTCCAAGCCCTATGATTAAAGTATTATGGCAGCTTTCATCAGGGTGGACAAAAGGCCGCACATTAATTATATTGTAATTGCTGAATATAAATTAATCAGCTGTAACATGTATGTGTGAGATTAACAGAGTGTGTGCGCATTAGCCCGGGCCTATTATAAATGAGCTGTATCTCTGGCTAGCATGGGAGCAGGGGAGCACCAACCTAATCCTTGAGGGCCGCGGTTCAGCTCTCCGTGGCACTTAATGGATCAATTAGAGTCATCGATTGGCTTGAGAGTCCACCCACCTGTTTTCTTGGGTCAGAATCAGATGCTGAGTTCACAGATACTGAGTGCAGAGTAATGTTACACCAGTGGTTCTCAAACCTCTCCTCGGGGACCCCAGATATTTAAAGATTTTGCTGTAGCCCTGAACTACCTGATTCACTAGTTGACAAGTTGAATCAAGTGCGTTAGCTCTAGAATAAATAAAATACATGGAACGATTGGACAACCACTGTGTTATACAGCGCAGGCAGAAATGTAATAAGTAGAATGGACATACCACTCTGTAGTGCATAGTGTAGGGTGGAATGCTGACTTTAAGGTAGCAGTTGACATCCTCTGGTCTCACATCAGGCTGCCTATCCTGTCCTGTGCTGAACATTCAGGAGAGTCCAGGGCAGAAAGGAAGAGTGGAAAACAAGTGGTGCTCGTTCCATACAGAACCCTCTACAGAGGGTTCTACTTGGAACCAAAAAAGGGTTCTACCTGGAACCAAAAAGGGTTCTCCTATGGGGACAGCCAAAGAACCCTTTTGGAACCCTTTTTCCTAAGATTGTATCTCCTGTGTTTTGTTAGCCCTGAAATAGGTTGGAGGGACTTTCCTGTATGAGAGTCTCCCTTTGGGTCTGTCAACAGATCCAGACTTCCAGCTGCAGCCCTAGAGCGGGTTTGGGTTAATCCCAAATAAATACAGGGTTTAACAAGCCTCCAACTAGCAACTAAACCATCACCATATAACAGAAAAACATCAATACCAGCTTTACAATGACACCTATAGCTCTTGCACCAATAGAAGTAAGCATAGCAATCTCATTTCACTCCTGGCTAAGCACCCAAAAATAATTGATGATAATACGCTGTGGGCTAATTCACCACTAATAGACATTCTGCTAACTTCCTACATTCAATTGCATGTGATACCCATCTTTTTCTCTTAGGCGGTAAAATGCTGAGCGAGCCTACAAAACTGTAAATAATTCCAAGTGAATTGTGAGCCCGAATAAACAAGTGATGATGTGCATCTATTTATCAAAGCGTGTTAGCTTGATTGGCATGCACTAAGTGTGGTGACCCAGTCCATCACAGCAACCCCCTGCACACCATCACTGTAATGCCTGCTCAGCCAGGTGTCCTTGCCGAAGCAATGTAATCTCTATGTAAATGGTGTAAGCAAGCAACAGTAATCATGAGAAATGGCTGCAATATTTCCTTTAAAGGTGTGGATTAATAATGACGAGGTGCATGGAGACGGTCTCTTGAACAGCAGGGAAGAGCAGCAGTACCTCCCTGTGTATATTGTTCTCTATAATGAATGTGTTTTTTTAAACGTTGTTCTTCTCCTTTCAACACATGTAAATGGCATCATTTAGAGATATGACATTCATAGCTCTGCAAGTTAATTCATCTGTGATTTATCGTATATTGTATCGTCTTTGATTAACCATATATTGTATCGTCTGTGATTTACAGTATTTTGTGTCGTCTGTGATTAACTGTATATGGTATCGTCTGTGATTAACCGTTTATGACCTGAGATTCACAGCATGAGGATGAGGTGCCGGTGGGTTGGATGCCTTTTGCTGTTCTTGGTGTTGAAGGGGATATCTTGCTGGGATATCTTACTTCCCAAATACAGGTGTGCCAAGCTTATATCGTCATACCCAAGAAGACTTGATGCTGTAATTGCTGCCAAAGGTGCTTCAACAAAGTACTGAGTAAAGTCTGAATACTCCATGTTTAATTCATATACAGTATGAACGGAGAGAAGAGTACCAGAAGAGGACTGGCCACCCTGTTGACTGATGGTCTATGGGGAGCAAGTCTAATAACTAGACCAGAGGAGGATCCCAGGAGCAGTGTCACTCTCAACCCCTCCGGAGCCTGATCTTCATGAAAACAGGGACAGATACCCATACTGTGGCATTGGGATAGACTTTCGGACAAACAGTGCCGTATTTCGATGTGTTAACTGCCAGGTTAAAGAGCATGTTGGCCTGCACTCACTGTGAGCTGCAGAGAAATACAGTAGAGATGGACAATGGAGTCTTGGGAGCTCAGTACGTGTTATATACAGGAAGCTTTCTTGTTTAGCAATAGCAAATGTTGATCAATTATTGAATGTATGTCCATTTTGTTTCAGATAGGGTCTAGTTTACTATGCCTTCAAATACTAGTAATTGCTTCTCCTTTATCCTCAGACAGAATAGAGTGGTGAGGAGGAGTCTGTCCTTGTAACGACGTTAGTCTGTTGTAAGAAGAGAGTCAGACCGAAATGCAGCGTGTAGGTTACTCATGACTTTAATGAAAGTATCGCGGTACATGAAATAACTGAATAAATACAAAAACAACAAACGGAACGTGAAACCTATTACAGCCTATCTGGTGAACACTACACAGAGACAGGAACAAACACCCACCAAATACACAGCGAAAGTCAGGCTGTCTAAATACGGTTCTCAATCAGAGACAACGACAAGCACCTGACTGTGATTGAGAATCGCCTCAGGCAGCCAAGCCTAACTAGACACACCCCTAATCAGCCGCAATCCCAAATAATACAAACCCCAATACGAATACAACATATAAACCCATGTCACACCCTGGCCTACCCAAACATATAACAAAAACACAAAATACAATGACCAAGGCGTGACAGTCCTGAAGTGAATTCACCATACATGTTCAGTATTCAGGGTTTACTCAAATATCCTTTTAAGCTTTGTTTTACTATTCACAGTTACATCTGATTTCAGGATTGTATATCGATTTGCTCTCCTTAAATGTTAGTCATCTATTTTATTTGTTTCAGTCTCTGAATTGTTTAATAAAACAAGCTCGTTATATTATGGCATAAAAACTACAATCTGTCTCCTGAATTAGCCTAGTGTGCATGTACAACCAGCTATATCCTGTCCCGAGCTCGTTTTCCCTGGCTAAACTAGCTGGCTAGCTGAACTATGCTAGTTTTTGTCCTCATTTCCAAACTTCATAAATACTGCACCCTCAACTTCAGTACTCCTTTGCTTGTTATACAACAATGTAACTAAGAAATTAGCTAGAAAGAAACTTGAAAAGTATGTATTGATTTATTGTTTTGTTGAATAGTCATGTCTGGTTTGAAATATAGAAATATGGTTTGACAAAGAATATCATTGCGTTAAGTTCAGTTTTGAGATCCATTGGCGTCATTGACGTGGGTTAGCTGAAAGCTTCCGACTGGTCTTGGAACGGTGACAAGAGGCAGCCTCTCCCTGCTTGGTTCGATGGGACATGTAGTGATTTTACCAGCCAGATATGTATTTGTATTTTTGTATTTGTATTTATTAGGGATCCCCATTAGATGCTGCCAAGGCTGCAGCTACTTTCCTGGGGTCCAAACATATTAAAGCACTTACATTACATATGAATCAACAGATAAAATAGTACATCTGTAACGGTTGTCTTCCTCCTCTGACGTGGAGGAGTAGTAGGAAGGATCGGAGGACCAATGTGCAGCGTGGTAAGTGTTCATGATATTTATTATAACTCAGAACACTAAAGAATAAAACGAGAACGAAATGAAACCGAAACAGTTCTGTCTGGTGCAGACACAAAACAGAAAATAGACACCCACAACTGAAACGTGAGAAAACAGGCTACCTAAGTATGGTTCTCAGTCAGGGACAACCAGGCTACCAAAGTATGGTTCTCAGTCAGGGACAACCAGGCTACCAAAGTATGGTTCTCAGTCAGGGACAACCAGGCTACCTAAGTATGGTTCTCAGTCAGGGACAACGGTTGACAGCTGCCTCTGATTGAGAACCATACCAGGCCAAACTCCCAAATCATAGAAAAAAGAACATAGACTGCCCACCCCAGCTCACGCTCTGACCATACTAAAACAAAGATAAAACAAAGGAACTAAGGTCAGAACGTGACAACATTATATAACATTATTACACTACTACATACAGTTGAAGTCTGAAGTTTACATACACTTAGGTTGGAGTCATTAAAACACATTTTGCAACCACTCCACAAATGACTTCTTTAACAAACTATAGTTTTGGCAAGTCGGTTAGGACATCTACTTTGCCCATGACACAAGTCATTTTTCCAACAATTGTTCACAGACAGATTATTTCACTTATTCACTGTATTACAATTCCAGTGGGTCAGGAGTTTATATACACTAAGTTGACAATTTAAAGTTAAACAATTTAAAGACAATGCTACCAAATACTAATTGAGAGTATGTAAACTTCTGACCCACTGGGAATGTGATGAAAGAAATAAAAACTGAAATAAATTATTCTCTCTACTATTATTCTGACATTTCACATTCTTACAATAAATTGGTGATCCTACCTGACATGAGACAGGACATTTTTACTAGGATTAAATGTCAGGAATTGTGAAAAACTGAGTTTAAATGTATTTGGCTAAGGTGTATGTAAACTTCCGACTTCAACTGTATATACAATACAAAATGTTTAATACCACCATACAACAATATCACAACGTATGCATATACATGTGTCTGTACCTTTGTGTGTGTCTCTTCACAGTCCCCGTTGTTCCATACGGTGTATCTTTACCTGTTTTTTAAATCTGATTCTACTGCTGGCATGGCTCTTTGTAGTAATGTGTGCCTCCCATAGTATGTTCTGGACTTGGGGACTGTGACGATGTAAGGGTTTTCCTTTGGTGAAGGCGAGGTGGACCAAAATGCAGTGTTGTGGTTATTCATGTTTTAATTTATAATGAAGAAAACTCTACATGAATAAACTAAGAAAACAATAAACGTGAGAAAACCTAAAACAGTCCTATCTGGTGCAAACACAGAGACAGGAACAATCACCCACAAACACACAGTGAAACCCAGGCTACCTAAGTATGATTCTCAATCAGAGACAACTAATGACACCTGCCTCTGATTGAGAACTATACTAGGCCGAAACATAGAAATACCCCAAAACATAGAAAAACAAACATAGACTGCCCACCCAACTCACGCCCTGACCATACTAAATAAATACAAAACAAAGGAAATAAAGGTCAGAACGTGACAGTACCCCCCCCCCCCCAAAGGTGCGGACTCCGACCGCAAAACCTTAACCTATAGGGGTGGGTCTGGGTGGGCGTCTGTCCGCGGTGGCGGCTCTAGCGCGGGACGCGGACCCCACTTCACCATTGTCTTAGTCCGCCTTATTGTCTGCTTCCGTGGACTCCTAACCACGGTGACCCCTCTAAATGACCCCACTGGACTGAAGGGCAGCTCGGGACAGAGGGGCGGAAGCTCTGGACAGAGGAGCGGAAGCTCTGGAGAGAGGGGCGGAAGCTCTTGGCTGAGGGGCAGGGGCTCTTGGCTGAGAGGCAGGGGCTCTTGGCTGAGGGGCTCTGGCGGCTCTGGGCTGAGGGGCTCTGGCGGCCCCTGGCTGACTCGCGGCACTGGCGGCCCCTGGCTGACTGGCGGCACTGGCGGCCCCTGGCTGACTGGCGGTCCCTGGCTGACTGGCGGCACTGGCGGCCCCTGGCTGACTGGCGGCCCCTGGCTGACTGACGGCACTTGCAGGCCCCTGGCTGACTGGCGGCACTGGCGGCCCCTGGCTAAATGGCGGCACTGGCGGCCCCTGGCTGACTGGCGGCACTGGCGGCCCCTGGCAGACTGGCGGCACTGGCGGCCCCTTGCAGACTGGCGGCACAGGCTGCGCTGGGCAGACGGGAAGCTCAGATGGCGCTGGGCAGACGGGAAGCTCAGATGGCGCTGGGCAGACGGGTGGCTCAGGCGGCGCTGGGCAGACGGGAAGCTCTGGCAACACTGGGCAGACGGGAGGCTCCGGCAACGCTGGGCAGACGGGAAGCTCCGGCAACTCTGGGCAGACGGGAAGCTCCGGCAACGCTGGGCAGACGGGAAGCTCCGGCAACGCTGGAGAGGAAGGCTCTGACAGCGCTGGACTGAGTATCTCTGGTGCCTCTGGACTGATATGGGCACCTTACATCCAAGCTACTCAATACTGCCCCTGCAGCCATAAAAAGTTAACATTTTTTCAACTGACTATCACATTGTTTGATTAAATTTGACTTCATTGATATAATGGGTAATCCAGGAATGTCACGACTTAATTGACACAAGAAAACTGATCGCAATGGCTGCAATGAATTGCAAAATTACTTCTGGGGTCCACGGTGCTCCTCCTCCTCCTTACCACTCTATTCAGAATAAATGTAGCACTCATTATAATGCATCATAAATACAAACACGACTTCAGAAACACTGTGGAGACAGGCCGACATACTGTAGCATTTTTTCGCTCATCTCATCATAGACCCCCCCTGCCACTTGCCTGATTAAAAGTGGGTAATCTAGAAGTCCCTGCCCCGCATCGCTGAGCTAGCTGGCTCTAATCAACTGGGCTCACAATCAATTATCTACACCTGGAACATAACTGCAGGACTCCTGAGGCTTCTCTCCAGACCCGAGGGCCTCGGAGGAACAGCGTATCTCCTCATGTTAAAAGTCGCTAATGAGTATTACACAGTGAAAAATAAACTCCCACAGGATAAATACAGATAGTAACTGGAAACATGTTCTCGCTGCCAGGCTGGTTAAAATGATGGCAAACTTTCAAAAGGGGCTGAGTTTCTGACCTCATTGGCAGGGATAAACTGTCATGGATTAGGAACCCATTTACATAATATCATGGAAAATGGAATTTAGTCTCCAGAACCACCTCGTTTGAACTACCATATATTTTATACAGCAGTACCACTAACACCCATGTAAAAAATAACAAAATGTCTTTAAGAAATCATTTCTAAAGCCTGGTAATCCTATTAGGGTTAGATTAAGTGTATTTTCTCCTTGTGTACCTTTGAAGTTTGAAACTTATTTTTGCCAACAGCTCCTACTTCCTTCCTCCCTGTGTTAACACTTTGCCCACCTGGGGTTGGCCCAGTCAAGCTGTTTCCACGGAAACCGCTCAGTGTGAAAGATTATGTCATTATTGACACTGCAAAATTGGAAGGAACAACTTCCCCTTGACTGTAGGGGTCAGCAAATCCCAAACATGCTCAGATCATACCAATGAGGTCCAGATGTGTGGATCTGTAGTGGAGTGGTTGTGGAGCAATAGTGCTTTTGGTAGTGGAGCATTGGTTGTTGTGGTAGTGGTAGTGGAAGTGGTAGTTGTAGTGGTGGTGGTAGTGGAGCAGCATTGGTGGTAGTGGTTGTGGTAGTGGTATTGGAGCGGTAGTGGTGGTTGTAATAGGTAATGGATGTGGTAGTGGTTGTGGTCGTGGTTGTGGTAGCGGAGCAGTTGTGGTTGTGGTTTAGGGATTGTGGGAGTGGTTGTAGTAGCAGTAGTGGTTGTGGTAGTTGTTGTGATAATGGAGCAGTAGAGGTTGTGGTAGTGGAGCAGTAGTGGTAGTTGTAGCAGTAGTGGTGGTGGGAGTGAAGATGTTGTAGTTGTGGTAGTGGAGCGGATATGGTGGTGGCAGGGATTGATGTAGTGGTAGTTGTAGCAGTTGTGGTGGTGGGAGTGAAGATGTTGTCGTTGTGGTAGTGGAGCGGATGTGGTGGTGGCAGGGATTGATATAGTGGTAGTTGTAGCAGTTGTGGTGGTGGGAGTGAAGATGTTGTTGTTGTGGTAGTGGAGCGGATGTGGTGGTGGCAGGGATTGATGTACTGGTAGTTGTAGCAGTTGTGGTGGTGGTAGTGAAGCAGTAGTAATTGTGGTAGTGGTAGTGGAGCGGCTGTGGTATTGGTTGTGGTAGTTGAGTGGTAGTGGTTGTGGTAGTGGTGTTGGAAACGGTAGTGGTTGTGGTAGTGGTTTGGAAGTGGTAGAGGAGCAGTAGTGGTTGTGGTAGTTGAGCTGTAGTCTTTGTGGTAGTGGAGTGGTTGTGATTGTGGTAGTGCTTGTAGTTGTAGTAAAGTGATAGTGGTGGTGGTTGTGGTAGTGGTGTAGTTGTAGTGGAGTGGAGTGGTTGTCGTAGTGGTTGTGGTTTTGGTGGTGGTTGTGGAGTGGTTGTAGTTGTGATAGTGGTAGTGGAGCAGTTGTGGTAGTTGTAATGTTTATTGTGGTGGATTGGTGGTGATAGTGGAGCGGTGGAGGTTGTGTAGTGGTAGTGTTTGTGGCAGTGGGAGCGGTTGTGGTTGTTGTTGGTGAAGTTGAGCAGTAATGGTTGTGGTGGTAGCGGTTGTGGTAATGTTTGTCGTAGTGGAATGGTGGTGGTAGTGGAGTTGTGGTAGTGGTTGTGGTACTGGGAGCGGTTGTAGTAGTGGAGCGCTAGTGGCAGTGGTTGTTATAGTGGTTGAAACGGAGGATGAGCGGTAGTGGTTGTGGTTGTATTAGTGGTAGTGGAACGGTAGTGGTAGTGGTTGTGGTAGGTGAAGCGCTTGTGGTTGTGATAAGTGGTAGTGGAGCGGTAGTGGTAGGGGTGTTGGTAGTCCTAGTGGTTGTGGTAGTGGAGCGGTAGTGGTTGTGGTAGTGGAGCGGTAGTGGTAGTGGAGTGGTAGTGGTAGTGGTAGTGGAGTGGTAGTGGTTGTGGAAGCGGTTGTTGTAGTGGTTGTGGTTTTGGTAATGCTGATAGTAGTGAAGTGGCTATAGTAGTATTAGTGGTTGTGGTAGTTGAGAGCTTGTGGTTGTGGTAGTGGTAATGGTAGTGGGAGCGGTAGAGGTTGTGGTTGTTGTAGTGGTTGTAGTAGTGGGGGCGGTTGTGGCTGTGGAAGTGATAGTGGATTGGTAGTGGTTGTGGAGGTGGAGCAGTAATTGTAGAGGTTGTGGTGGTTGTTGTGGTTGTGGTAATGTTTGTGCTGGTGGAGTGGTTGTGGTAGGGAAGTTGTGGTGGTTTTGTTACTGGGAGCAGTTTTGGTAGTGGAGCGGTTGTGGTATTGGAGTGGTAGTGGTAGTGATTGTTGTTGTGGTTGTGGTAGTGGTAGGGTTCCGGGCAGCCGAGCGGAAATGGAGGAAAACTCGCCTCCCTGCGGACCTGGCATCCTTTCACTCCCTCCTCTCTACATTTTCCTCCTCTGTCTCTGCTGCTAAAGCCACTTTCTACCACGCTAAATTCCAAGCATCTGCCTCTAACCCTAGGAAGCTCTTTGCCACCTTCTCCTCCCTCCTGAATCCTCCTCCCCCTCCCCCCTCCTCCCTCTCTGCAGATGACTTCGTCAACCATTTTGAAAAGTAGGTCGACGACATCCGATCCTCGTTTGCTAAGTCAAACGACACCGCTGGTTCTGCTCACACTGCCCTACCCTGTGCTCTGACCTCTTTCTCCCCTCTCTCTCCAGATGAAATCTCGCGTCTTGTGACGGCCGGCCGCCCAACAACCTGCCCGCTTGACCCTATCCCCTCCTCTCTTCTCCAGACCATTTCCGGAGACCTTCTCCCTTACCTCACCTCGCTCATCAACTCATCCCTGACCGCTGGCTACGTCCCTTCCATCTTCAAGATAGCGAGAGTTGCACCCCTTCTGAAAAAACCTACACTCGATCCCTCCGATGTCAACAATTACAGACCAGTATCCCTTCTTTCTTTTCTCTCCAAAACTCTTGAACGTGCCGTCCTTGGCCAGCTCTCCCGCTATCTCTCTCTGAATGACCTTCTTGATCCAAATCAGTCAGGTTTCAAGACTAGTCATTCAACTGAGACTGCTCTCCTCTGTATCACGGAGGCGCTCCGCACTGCTAAAGCTAACTCTCTCTCCTCTGCTCTCATCCTTCTAGATCTATCGGCTGCCTTCGATACTGTGAACCATCAGATCCTCCTCTCCACCCTCTCCGAGTTGGGCATCTCCGGCGCGGCCCACGCTTGGATTGCGTCCTACCTGACAGGCCGCTCCTACCAGGTGGCGTGGTGAGAATCTGTCTCCTCACCACGCGCTCTCACCACTGGTGTCCCCCAGGGCTCTGTTCTTGGCCCTCTCCTATTCTCGCTATACACCAAGTCACTTGGCTCTGTCATAACCTCACATGGTCTCTCCTATCATTGCTATGCAGACGACACACAATTAATCTTCTCCTTTCCCCCTTCTGACGACCAGGTGGAGAATCGCATCTCTGCATGTCTGGCAGACATATCAGTGTGGATGACGGATCACCACCTCAAGCTGAACCTCGGCAAGACGGAGCTGCTCTTCCTCCCGGGGAAGGACTGCCCGTTCCATGATCTCGCCATCACGGTTGACAACTCCATTGTGTCCTCCTCCCAGAGCGCCAAGAACCTTGGCGTGATCCTGGACAACACCCTGTCGTTCTCAACCAACATCAAGGCGGTGGCCCGTTCCTGTAGGTTCATGCTCTACAACATCCGCAGAGTATGACCCTGCCTCACACAGGAAGCGGTGCAGGTCCTAATCCAGGCACTTGTCATCTCCCGTCTGGATTACTGCAACTCGCTGTTGGCTGGGCTCCCTGCCTGTGCCATTAAACCCCTTCAACTCATCCAGAACGCCGCAGCCCGTCTGGTGTTCAACCTTCCCAAGTTCTCTCACGTCACCCCGCTCCTCCGTTCTCTCCACTGGCTTCCAGTTGAAGCTCGCATCCGCTACAAGACCATGGTGCTTGCCTACGGAGCTGTGAGGGGAACGGCACCTCAGTACCTCCAGGCTCTGATCAGGCCCTACACCCAAACAAGGGCACTGCGTTCATCCACCTCTGGCCTGCTCGCCTCCCTACCACTGAGGAAGTACAGCTCCCGCTCAGCCCAGTCAAAACTGTTCGCTGCGCTGGCCCCCCAATGGTGGAACAAACTCCCTCACGACGCCAGGACAGCGGAGTCAATCACCACCTTCCGGAGACACCTGAAACCCCACCTCTTTAAGGAATACCTAGGATAGGATAAGTAATCCCTCTCACCCCCCCCCTTTAAGATTTAGATGCACTATTGTAAAGTGACTGTTCCACTGGATGTCATAAGGTGAATGCACCAATTTGTAAGTCGCTCTGGATAAGAGCGTCTGCTAAATGACTTAAATGTAAATGTAAATGTAATGTAAATGTAGGTGGAGCGGTTGTGGTTGTGGTTGTGGTAGCGGAGCGGTAGTGAGTGTAGCGGAGCGGTAATAGTATTTGTAGTGGAGTGGTGTTGGTTGTGGTTGTTGTAGTGGAGTGGTAGTGGTTGTGGGAGCTGTTGTGGTAGTCGTTGTGGTACTGGTTGTGGTTGTGGTAAGTGGTAGTGGAGCAGTAGTGATAGTGGTAGTGGAGCGGTTGTGGTGGTGGTTTTGGTAATGGTTGTGGAGTGTTTGTAGTTGTGGTAGTGGTAGTGGAGGGGTTGTGGTGGTGGTAGTGGTAGTGATAATGTTTATGGCAGTGGATTGGTGGTAATAGTGGAGTGGTGGAGGTTGCATAGTGGTAGTGTTTGTGGTAGTGGGAGCGGTTGTGGTTGTTGTTGGTGTAGTGGAGCAGTAATGGTTGTGGTTGTGGTAATGTTTGTGGTAGTGGAATGGTGGTGGTAGTGGAGTTGCGGTATTGGTTGTGGTACTGGGAGCGGTTATGATAGATGTAGTGGAGCGATTGTAGTAGTGGAGCACTAATGTGCAATAATGTAGTAGTGGTTGTGGTAGTGGTTGTATTATTGGTAGTGGAACGGTAGTGGTAGGTGGAGTGGTTGTGATAAGTGGTCGTGGAGCGGTAGTGGGGGTGGTAGAGGTTGTGGTAGTGTCGTGGTAGGGGTTTTGGTAGTCCTAGTGGTTGTGGTAGTGGTAGTTGAGCAGCAGAGGTTGTGATTGTGGCATGGTGATGGTGGTGGTTGTGGTTGTATTTGTAGTGGAGCAGTAGTGGTTGAAGCGGCTATGGTTTTGTTAGTGGAGCATTTGTAGTAGGTGTTGTGTAGTGGTTGTAGTTATGGTAGTGGAGTGGTAGTAGTTGTGGCAGTGGTTGTTATAGTGATTTTGGTAGTTGAGCGTCAGTGGTAGTGGTTGTGGTAATATTTGTAGTATTGGAGCGGTGGTGGTAGTGGAGCGGTAGAGGTTGTGGTAGTTGTTGTGGTAGTGGGAGTGGCTGTGGTATTGGAAGTGGTTGTGGTAGTTGAGTGGTAGTGGTGGTGGTAGTGGTGGTGGTAGTGGTGGTGGTAATGTTTGTGGTAGTGGAGCAATAGCTGTTTTGGTAGTGATTGTGGTAGTAGGAGCGATTGTGGTAGTGGAGCAGTAATGTTAGAGGTTGTGGTGGTGGTACTGGTTGTGGAGCGGTTGTGGTAGTGGAGCGGTAGTGGTTGTAGTTGTGGGAACGTTTGTGGTTTTGGAAGTGATAGTGGAGCGGTAGTGGTTGTGGTTGTTGTAGTGGTTGTGGTAGTGGGGCGGTTGTGGCTGTGGAAGTGATAGTGGATTGGTAGTGGTTGTGGTGGTGGAGAAGTAATTGTAGAGGTTGTAGTGGTGGTAGTGGTTGTGGTAATGTTTTTGCTAGTGGAGTGGTTGTGGTAGGGGAGTTGTGATGGTTGTGTTACTGGGAGCGGTTGTGGGAGTTGAGCTTTTGTGGTACTAGAATGGTAGAGTTTGTGGTAGTGGGAGCGGTTGTGGTTGTTGTTGGTGTAGTGGAACAGTAATGGTTGTGGTAGTAGTAGTGGTTGTGGTAATGTTTGTGGTAGTGGAATTGTAGTGGTAGTGCCGTTGTGGTTGTGGTAGTGGTACAGGGAGCAGTTGTGATAGATGTAGTGGAGTAATTGTAGTCGTGGAGCACTAGTGGCAGCGGTTGTTTTAGTGGTTGTGGTAGTGGTTGTATTATTGGTAGTGGAACGGTAGTGGTAGTGGGGTGGTAGTGGTTGTGGTGTTGGTAGTCCTAGTTGTTGTGGTTGTGGAGCTGTACTGGTAGTGGTTGTCGAGCTGTTGGTAGTAGTAATGGTAGTGGAGGGTCTATAGTAGTATCGTGGTTATGGTAGTTGAGAGCTTGTGGTTGTGGTAGTGCTAGTGGAGCGGTTGTGGTAGTGGAGCGGTAGTGGTTGTCGATGCGGTTGTGGAAGTGATAGTGGAGCGGTAGTGGTTGTGGTTGTTTAGAAGTAATTGTAGAGGTCGTGGTGGTGGTAGTGGTTGTGGTAATGTTTGTGCTAGTGGAGTGGTTGTGGTCGGGAGTTGTGGTGGTTGTTTTACTGGGAGAGGTTGTGGTTGTGGAATTGGAGTGGTAGTGGTTGTTGTAGTGGTTGTGGTAGTGGAGCGGTAGTGGTAAGTGGTAGAGCTAGTGGTGGTGGAGCAGTTGCGGTAGGTGAAGTGGTTGTGGTAAGTGGTAGTGGAGAGGTTCTGGTAGTGTAGTGGTTGTGTAATGGTATTGGAGCGGTGGTGGTAGTAGGGTGGTAGTGGTTGTGGTAGCGGAGCGGAGCTGTAGTGTGTGTGACTGTGCTAGTGGAGCGGGTATAGTATTTGATGTGGAGCGGTGTTGGTTGTGGTAGTGGAGTGGTAGTGGTTGTGGGAGCTGTTGTGGATAGTGGTTGTGGTAGTGATTGTATTAGTGGTAGTGGTTGTGGTAGGTGGAGCGGTTGGGGTTGTGATAAGTGGTAGTGGAGCGGTAGTGGGGGGGTAGTGGTTGTGCTGGTGGAGTGGTAGTGGGGTGGTAGTGGTAGGAGTTTTGGTAGTCCTAGTGGTTATGGTAGTGGAGCAGTAGTGGTAGTGGTTGTGGTAGTGGATCGGTGGTGACTGTCGTAGTGGAGCAGTACTTGTGTGGAGTGGTAGTGGTAGTGGTTGTGGGAGCTGTTGTGGTAGTTGTTGTGGTTTTGGTAATGGTAGTTTAGTGGCTATTGTAGTATTAGTGGTTGTGGTAGTTGAGAGCTTGTGGTTGTGGTAGTGCTAGTGGGAGTGGTTGTGGTTGTGGTGGTGGAGCAGTAATTGTAATGGTTGTGGTAATGTTTGTTCTAGTGGAGTGGTTGTGGTAGGAGGGTTGTGGTGGTTGTGTTACTGGGAGCAGTTGTGGTTGTGGTAGTGGATTGGTTGTGGTATTGGAGTGGTAGTGGTAGTGGTAGTGGTTGTTGTAGCGGTTGTGGTAGTGGAGCGGTAGTCGAATGGTAGTGCAGCATTAGTGGTTGTGGTTGTGGTTGTGGTAGTGGTATTGGAGCTGTAGTTGTTGTGGTGTTGTTAGTGGTAGTGGTTATGGTTATGGTTGTAGTTGTAGTGGAGAGGTAGTGGTGGTGGTTGTAGTTGTGATAGTGGTTGTAGTTGTCGAGGTTTGGTAGTGGTTGTGGTAGTGGTTTTGGTAGTAGAGCGGTAGTGGTTGTGGTAGTGGTAGTGGAGCAGTAGTGGTTGTCGTAGTGGAGCGGTAGTGGTTGTGGTAGTTGTATTGGAGGTGTTGGTAGTGGTTGTGATAGTGGCGAGGTAGGGGTAATGGTTTTGGTTGTGGTAGTGGAGCCGTAGTGGTTGTGGTAGTGGAGCAGTAGTGGTTGTGGTAGAGGTTGTAGTTGTCGAGGTTTGGTATTGGTGGTGGAGCAGTCGTGGTAGTGGAGTAGTAGTGGTTGTGGTAGTAGAGCAGTAGTAGTTGTGGTAGTGGAGTGGTTGTCATTGTGGTAGTTGTATTGGAGGTAATTGTTGTGGTGTTGGTAGTGGTAGTGCTAGTGGAGCGGTAGTGGTAGTGGTATTGGTGGTGGTAGTGGTTGTGGTAGTGGAACGGTAGTGGTAGTGGTATTGGTGGTGGTAGTGGTTGTCATATTGGAGTGGTAGTGGTTGTGGTAAGTGGTAGTGGAGCGTTAGTTGTTGTGGTTGTAGTAGTGGACCGTTAGTGGTTGTGGTAGTGCAGCGGTAGTGGTTTCGGTTGTGCTAATTGAGCTGTAGTGGTTGTGATATTGGAATGGTTGTGGTTGTGGTAGTGGTTGTGGTTATAGTTGTAGTGGGGCGGTAGTGGTTGCGGTTGTGATTGTAGTTGTAGTGGCGCGGTAGCTGTTGTGGTTGTGGTAGTGGTTGTTGTAGTGGTAGTGGAGCAGTAGTTGTTGTGGTAGTGTAGCGTTTGTAGTTGTGGTTGCCGTAGAGGAGCGGGGGTGGTTGTGGTTGTTGTAGTGGTTATGGTAGTGGAGCGGTAGTGGAAGATGAGCGGTAGTAGTCGTGGTTTTGGTAGTGTTAGTGGGCCTTTGGTTGTATTGGTAGTGGTAAAGTGTGATGCCACTGGTGGTCAAGCAGAGTTCAGTAGGTCACAGCTCTCTTTTCTGTAGACGTGTGGTGCATCTAAATAGTCTAAAGTGACTTCCTTTCCTCGTCTCCCCGTCACGTTTCCCTCATCTGCACTGATCCATTAAGACAGGAGAGGTAAAGGCTAACTGGGGATTTCTATTCACCTGTCCAGTTCTTCCAGATCAGTGCAGATGTGTGAAAGGAGATGGGGAGAGGAAGACATATTCAGGACTATTGACATGCACTCCTAACACCACGTTATTCACAGTGAACGAATTAAACAGGACCCATTGCTCTTATACAGTGTGTCACTGTTGTTTATGCATTTACTGTATGTTTGCCCCAAAGTAACAAAATTCGATTTGAATGATAATTGCGCTAATCTCAGTTAACCCAAAACGAAAACCTTGTGTAATATAGCAATGATGTTTACATAGTCTGTCCACAAGAAATGACC
The DNA here is from genome assembly GCF_021184085.1 of Oncorhynchus gorbuscha. NCBI lineage: Eukaryota > Metazoa > Chordata > Actinopteri > Salmoniformes > Salmonidae > Oncorhynchus > Oncorhynchus gorbuscha. Next base: position 15,317,425 of record NC_060178.1, read on the forward strand.
AGAGAGCAAACTTTTTGTTAAGGTTATTCAGTCCCCACAGTCAATGATGTTGATGGCTGCCATTCATCAACTTGCAACACATATGGTGTAGAACAAGTACCTTAAACACAGCATTCCTTTCCTGTTAACAGAGCCGTTCTTGTCTGAAGGTGATGGTGTTCTTCTTGTATATACATTGTGATCAATGTGTGTGTGTGTGCATTTTATTCTTCCAAGCAGTCATTTATCAGTTGATTGTTTTCCCACTACATATGCACACACTAGTGACTCACAGGGGGGGACCAGCAGTCCCCACGGTTATATCCGCAGGGCAGTGGGTTTATGGTCATGGAATACTGTGTGGATGAAGGGTGGGTGGGTGGGCAGAATAAAGAGAAAATAGTACCTTAAAAAACATAAATGTATCATTCTTGTGCAATTGAAAGTGTATTGATAAGGTACATTGAGACTTTTCTTTCATTATTTTAGGCTATCTGATATTAGTGTGTAAGCCTAAGCTTTAGGGCCTAACTGTAGCCTATGTGTGCCAAATAGCCTACATGATAATCGCAAATGCTTTTGGGAACTGGCAGAAAAAGTTTGTGTGATTCACTGAGGTGCTAATAAATTCAGCTGTTTGTTCACCCACCTCCACCCACAATTTCTAATAACCCAATTGCTAATATCCCAAATCTGAGGCCCGCACCCGACCCTTACCTGCCAATATAGAAATATAGAAAATGTGCTGTAGGCTACAGTCAGAGACAGTGGAACGATTTTTTGACAGGGGGTGCAGGATATTTTGGTGGAAAATGTAGATGTTTCTTTTTGATAAATTGTGACATTTTGGTAGGCTATTTGTTAGTCCGCTTGTCTGTAGGTACAGTGGTGAAAAAAATGACTTAATTGTCATACTTCAATAAAAATAAAGATACCTTAATAGAAAATGACTCAAGTAAAAGTCACCCAGTTAAATACTATTTGAGTAAAAGTCTAAAAGCATTTGGTTTTAAATGTACTTAAATATCAAAGTAAATGGAACTGCTGAAATGTACTTAAGTATCAAAGTAAATGGAACTGCTAAAATGTACTTAAATGCCAAAAGTAAAAGTATAAACCATTTGAAATTCTGTATATTAAGCAAACCAGACGGCACAATTATTGAGTTTATTTGTTATTAACGTATTGTCAGGGGCACGCTCCAACACTCAGGCATAATTTACAAACGAAGCATTTGTGTTTAGTGAGGCAGTGGCGATGAACACGGATGTTGTTATCTTGATAAGTGTGTGAATTGGATCATTTTCGTGTCAAAATGTAACGAGTACTTTTGGGTGTCAGGGAAAATGTATGGAGTAAAAAATAAATTATTTTCTTTAGGAACGTAGTGAAGTAGAAGTAAAAGTTGGCAAAAATATAAATAGTAAAGTACACATACCCCAAAAACGACTTATGTAGTAGTTTAAAGTATTTTTACTGAGGTACTTTACACCACTGAGTAATTACATACATTTGGCTTTTCCTCTGCAATTATATGTTACCCTAGAAGACTAAATAAACCCTTGCTCACCAGAACAATGTAATGAATCGATAGCACGCACATAATTCCTCTTGACTATCTGTGTACACAGTTGAAGTCGGAAGTTTACATACACCTCAGCCAAATACATTTCAACTCCGTTTTTCACAATTCCTGACATTTAATCCTAGTAAAAATGCCCTGTCTTAGGTCAATGAGGATCACCACTTTATTTTATGAATGTGAAATGTCAGAATAATAGTACAGAGAATGATTTAGTTCAGCTTTTATTTTTGTCATCACATTCCCGGTAGGTCAGAAGTTTACATACACTCAGTTACTATTTGGTAGCATTGCCTTTAAATTGTTTAACGAGGGTCAAACGTTCCGGGTAGCCTTCCACAAGCTTCCCACAATACATTGGGTGAATTTTGTCCCATTCCTCCTGACAGAGCTGGTGTAACTGAGTCAGGTTTGTAGGCCTCCTTGCTCGCACACGCTTCTTCAGTTCTGCCCACAACTTTTCTATGGGATTCAGGTCAGGGCTTTGTGATTGCCACTTCAATACCTTAACTCTGTTGTCCTTTAGCCATTTTGCCACAACTTCGGAAATATGCTCGGGGTCATTGTTCATTTGGACGACCCATTTGCGACCAAGCTTTAACTTCCTGATTGTACTCTTGAGATGTTGCTTCAATATATCCACATACTTTTCTTTCCTCATGATGCCATCTATTTTGTGAAGTGCACCAGTCCCTCCTGCAGCAAAGCACCCCCACCACATGATGCTGCCACCCCCGTGCTTCACAGTTGGGATGGTGCTCTTCGACTTGCAAGTCTCAGCCTTTTTCCTCCAAACATAACAATGGTCATTATGGCCAAACAGTTCTATTTTTGTTTCATCAGACCAGAGGACATTTCTCCAAAAAGTACAATATTTGTCCCCATGTGCAGTTGCAAAACGCAGTCTGGCTTTTTTTATGGCGGATTTGGAGCAGTGGCTTCTTCCTTGCTGAGCGGCCTTTCAGGTTATGTCGATATAGGAATTGTTTTACGGTGGATATAGATACTTTTGTACCAGTTTCCTCCAGCATCTTCACAACATCGTTTGCTGTTGTTCTCTGATTGATATGCACTTTTCGCAACCAAAGTACATTCATGTCTAGGAGACAGAATGCGTCTCCTTCCTGAGCAGAATGACGGCTACGTGGTCCCATTGTGTTTATACTTGCGTACTATTGTTTGTACAGATGAACGTGGTACCTTCAGGCATTTGGAAATTGCTCCCAAGGATGAACCAGACTTGTAGAGGTCTACATTTTTTTTCTGATGTCTTGGCTGATTTCTTTAGATTTTCCCATGATGGCAAGCAAAGAGGCACTGAGTTTGAAGGTAGGCCTTGAAATACATGCACAGGTACACCTCCAATTGACTCAAATAATGTCAATTAGCCAATCAGAAGCTTCTAAAGCCATGATTTTCTGGAATTTTCCAAGCTGTTTGAAGGCACAGTCAACTAAGTGTATATGTACATTTCTGACCCACTGGAATTGTGATAATGTGAATTATAAGTGAAATAATCTGTCTGTAAACAAGTGTTGGAAAAATGTATTGTGTCATGCACAAAGTAGATGTCCTAACCGACTTGTCAAAACTATAGTTTGTTAACAAGACATTTGTGAAGTGGTTGAAAAATGAGTTTTAATGACTCCAACCTCCTAAGTGTATGTAAACGTCAGACTTCAACTGTATGTTCCGGCAATTGAGGCTGTGTTAGTGTTTTTATTTTTTTATTTTACCTTTATTTTACTAGGCAAGTCAGTTAAGAACAAATTCTTATTTTCAATGACGGCCTAGGAACAGTGGGTTAACTGCCTGTTCAGGGGCAGAACGACAGATTTGAAGTAAATGGCTGAATGGATAACGAAATTAATGCATGAATGAGTGGATCCCAAAAATCCAAAGTTTATTTTCAGTGTAGTTGATGTTGAGCACATGGAAAAGTGGACTAATCCAGACAACACCCCCCCCCCCCATTCCAGCAGTAAACACTACCTGAGAGTACCTCTCTGGAGGTGATGTTCTGGCTCAATGATTTTTGGTTTTACTGTTAAGAGTTGTAAAGCGTCTTTAAAATGGGGTCAAAATGCCATGGTTAAAATAAATTGCAAAAGTAATGCTGTTCTAGGAGAGAGATAAGGAATATTAAGGTGAGGACAAGCATCTGAAATCAAAATGGTCTCTTCAAAGATGGGGTTGCCTCTAAATCAAATCAAATCAAATCAAATGTATTTATATAGCCCTTCGTACATCAGCTGATATCTCAAAGTGCTGTACAGAAACCCAGCCTAAAACCCCAAACAGCAAGCAATGCAGGTGTAGAAGCACGGTGGCTAGGAAAAACTCCCTAGAAAGGCCAAAACCTAGGAAAAAACCCAGAGAGGAACCAGGCTATGTGGGGTGGGCAGTCCTCTTTTGGCTGTGCCGGGTGGAGATTATAACAGAACATGGCCAAGATGTTCAAATGTTCATAAATGACCAGCATGGTCAAATAATAGTAAGGCAGAACAGTTGAAACTGGAGCAGCAGCATGGCCAGGTGGACTGGGGACAGCAAGGAGACATCATGTCAGGTAGTCCTGGGGCATGGTCCTAGGGCTCAGGTCCTCCGAGAGAGAGAAAGAAAGAAGGAGAGAATTAGAGAACGCACACTTAGATTCACACAGGACACCGAATAGGACAGGAGAAGTACTCCAGATATAACAAACTGACCCTAGCCCCCCGACACAAACTACTGCAGCATAAATACTGGAGGCTGAGACAGGAGGGGTCAGGAGACACTAAGGCCCCATCCGAGGACACCCCCGGACAGGGCCAAACAGGAAGGATATAACCCCACCCACTTTGCCAAACCCCCACACCACTAGAGGGATATCTTCAACCACCAACTTACCATCCTGAGACAAGGCTGAGTATAGCCCACAAAGATCTCCGCCACGGCACAACCTAAGGGGGGGGCGCCAACCCAGACAGGATGACCACAATAGTGAATCAACCCACTCAGGTGACGCACCCCCTGCAGGGAGAGAGCTCCAGTAAGCCAGTGACTCAGCCCCTGTAATAGGGTTAGAGGCAGAGAATCCCAGTGGAAAGAGGGGAACCGGCCAGGCAGAGATAGCAAGGGCGGTTCGTTGCTCCAGTGCCTTTCCATTCACCTTCCCACTCCTGGGCCAGACTACACTCAATCATATGACCCACTGAAGAGATGAGTTTTCAGTAAAGACTTAAAGGTTGAGACCAAGTTTGCGTCTCTGACATGGGTAGGCAGACCCATGTTCCACGTTCCATAAAAATGGAGCTCTATTGGAGAAAGCCCTGCCTCCAGCTGTTTGCTTAGAAATTGTAGGGACAATTAGGAGGCCTGCGTCTTGTGGCCGTAGCGTACGTGTAGGTATGTACGGCAGGACCAAATCAGAGAGATAGGTAGGAGCAAGCCCATGTAATGCTTTGTAGGTTAGCAGTAACACCTTGAAATCAGCCTTTGCTTTGACAGGAAGCCAGTGTAGAGAGGCTAGCACTGGAGTAATATGATCAAATGTTTTGGTTCTAGTCAGGATTCTAGCAGCCGTATTTAGCACTAACTGAAGTTTATGTAGTGCTTTATCCGGGTAGCCGGAAAGTAGAGCATTGCAGTAGTCTAACCTAGAAGTGACAAAAGCATGGATTAATTTTTCTGCATCATTTTTGGACAGAAAGTTTCAGATTTTTGCAATATTACGTAGATGGAAAAAAGCTGTCCTCGAAATTGTCAGGATTTGGCCAGGGTTGTTCCGGTTTTTGGTCACTAGATGCCCCCATTGTGCCTTTTGACCTTTTATTTTCCCTTGATCCCCATTATTATTTGCACCTGTGCCTCGTTTCCCCTGATTGTATTTAAACCCTTTGTTTTCCTCAGTCCTTTGCTCTGTGTTTGTATGTTAGCACCCAGCCCTAGTTCTCTGTGAACTCTTGTTGATCCCGGTGGACTCTCTTGTGGAATTCTGTTTTTTGTTCTTGTTTGTTTGTTTTTGAGTATTTTTTGAGGCTTTTTGTGCTATACCTTCCACCTTGTGGATTTACCTTTTTGTCTTGGAGGATTACCTTTGTTCTTGTGGAATTCCTTTTGAGGTTGTGGAGTTACTGAAAAGGTTGCAGCATATGTTGTGTAAATGAAGAACTTCACTTTTTACTTCTTAAATACACCGTCTCAAGTACTGCTGTGTCTGCCTCATCTTCTGGGTTCTGCCAACTATTCGTGGCTCAGTTGGTTAAGTGACTGTTTCTCACTCCTGAGACCCGGGTTCGTAACCGGGTCCTGACAGAAATGGTCTTGATATCTTCTTCAAAACATTACGTGGGACCTAGAACAAGCATCTCTGTTTTGTCCGAGTTTAATAGTAGAAAGTTTGCAGCCATCCACTTCCTTATGTCTGAAACACATGCTTCTAGCGAGGGCAATTTTGGGGCTTCACCATGTTTCATTGAAATGTAAAGCTGTGTGTCATCAGCATAACAGTGAAAGTTAACATTATGTTTTCGAATAACATCCCCAAGAGGTAAAATGTATAGTGGTCCTAAAACGGAACCTTGAGGAACACCGCAATTTACTGTTGATTTGTCAGAGGACAAACCATTCACAGAGAGAAACTGATATCTTTCCGACAGATAAGATCTAAACCAGGCCAGAACATGTCCGTGTAGACCAATTTGGGTTTCCAATCTCTCCAAAAGAATGTGGTGATCGATGGTATCAAAAGCAGCACTAAGGTCTAGGAGCAGAAGGACAGATGCAGAGCCTCGGTCCTATGCCATTAAAATGTCATTTACCACCTTCACAAGTGCCGTCTCAGTGCTATGATGGGGTCTAAAACCAGGCTGAAGCATTTCGTATACATTGTTTGTCTTCAGGAAGGCAGTGAGTTGCTGCGCAACAGCCTTCTCTAAAATCTTTGAGAGGAATGGAAGATTCGATATAGGCCGATAGTTTTTTATATTTTCTGGGTCAAGGTTTGGCTTTTTCAAGAGAGGCTTTATTACTGCCACTTTTAGTGAGTTTGGTACACATCCAGTGGATAGAGAGCCATTTATTATGTACAAAACTATCTGTCAGTTTATATTCAATAGTGTCGAATGCTCATCCCTAAAAGGCATGCAAAGAAAGAACAAAGCTCGATGAAGAATTCATGCAGCCACTTCTGGGCGACAGGTAGCCTTGCAGTTAAGAGTGTTGAGTCAGTAACCAAAGGGTCACTGGTTCAAATCCCTGAGCTGACTCGGTGAAAAACATGTCTAAGTGCTTTTGAGCATGACACTTAACCCTAATTGCAAACATATCAAAGTCAGTTAGGAAGGTGCTAGGGAGCTAAAGACTCAGAGGATGGTTACAAGTTTAAAAGGACATCTGCAGGATTGAATTCAGGAGCCTTTGTTCAGATCAAGAGTTGAGTTTATACAGATGTATTCTCTGTGAGAAAGTTACTGCGTCATCATTATGTTTTACCCATAGTATGAGACTATCCCATGTTATTGTTCTTAACAATAAGATTTTGTCAAACTGGACTGGAGCCCCAATACATCTACACTTGATGAAAGAAAGAAATGGGAAGATAGTGAGATGAAGAGAAACCGTAGAAATATATATGGATCTAATATTATCTAATAATATTGCCAGACTGCTCCTGCATCTAATAACATTACCAGACTGTCAGCCCCAGCTCCTCCATTTGATAAATGGAGGCCCATTAGGTGTTGATTAGCCTGGTCTGAATCCTGCTTAAGAATTACAGCTCCATCACCACCGTTGTTACATTATGCCCAGTTGACAACAAGTCCTGTCTGACACCAGTTCCCTTGTATCCGGGGGAAGTAATTTAGGGGAATTTTTGACTCCTCAGCAAAACAACCTTCGCTGCAGCATACCACTCCTTGATACATGCTAACCTGTTGTTCTCAAAATCGGCCTCTTAAAATTAGCTGCAGGCCTTCAGGTGATTTCCCCGGCTAAGATGTACAATTTCTTTGACACTTTTCACCGTACTGTAGTCTGCAGAGCACATAATGCAAAAGAGGCAGAGAGAGAGAGAGAGAGAGAGAGAGAGAGAGAGAGAGAGAGAGAGAGAGAGAGAGAGAGAGCAAAGAAAGGAGACTATGAGTGTCTGGATTTTTTAAAACATTTTAGTCATTTAGCTGACACTCTTATCCAGAGTGACTTACAGTTAGTGCATTCATCTTAAGACAACCATATATCACAGTCATAGTTTTTCCTCAATAAAGTAGCTATCAGCAAAGTCAGAGCTAGTAGGGGGAAAAATTGGGGTGAGGAGGGGGTACAAATCTAGGGGGGGGGGGGTGTGCTGTGGAATTATTTAATATACTCTTTGAAGAGGTAGGGTTTAAGATGTTTTTGGAAGAAAGGCAGGGAATCTGCTGTCCTAGCTTCAGGGGGAAGCTGGTTCCACCATTGGGGTGCCAGGACAGAGGAGAGCTTGGACTGGGCTGTGATCTGAAAAGCACTGCATCCTTCCTTCATAATGATCCTGGCGCAGTCATCGTCACACCATGCACCCCAGCAAGCAGCCGGTGCTGAAATATGGTATACACTGTGTGAATCCAGCAGGCTAACACAGAAGCATCTTGTTCACACAGCAGAAGAATCAGCAAACAAAAAGCTGACTTGTAAATGAACCCTACTTAAGTTATGTTCAGAGAGAGTGTGCTCTAAAGTACACTAGTGTTCCTAACTCTTTTCATCTTCCGTCAATTTTACTAGTAACATATTTTCAGCTTTATACTAGAACTCCCACATTCACTTATGAGTAGCTGTCCCCTGAGTTCAAATAACGGAGATTTGATATCAGCATTGTCAGGATTCCAGCACTAGTTGCAGCTTCTGTATTTTCCATTATAGTGACACTTTATGCCTAATAGACGGTAGTCAATACACCATTTAGTCTAGATTAGCTTAAAGTATTTATTTCAGCGTAAACTTCAGTCAGCAAGACTTCATACTATAATTGCATGTAGGGCTGGCTGACATCCATTCTCCGATGACAGGATTGTTTTCATTGGTTGTCAGTTAGCTAATTGAGCCGTCGCATACAGCATGTCGCTAAAAACAATGAGAATAATCAATATGTTTGCAGTGCCTCCTGAAAGCCTGCCTGTCAAATAACGGCCCATTTCGATCTGTCAAGAGAAAATAAATACACACGCTCTCTAGACTTTTATACTGGCTTCCTAGTAGTGTCCTATTGGCATCAATCAAAACCACAAAAAAGGTTATTCATATCCCGCTGACATTTAATTAAGGGTTTTTGCCTCTATCTTCTATGATGGACCCATAATAGTTAAATCAGTTTAATAGCCGACGCCCTTGGATAAAGACCGAAGGAGTCCGATAATAGTGCTCAATTAAAGGTCTGAATGAGGGAGCTGCACCACTGGGAAAGGTTGAGCAGTAGAGGACACACTCTATTCAATGTGGCACCCCATGCTACTTATTTGAGCAATGTGATTAGATCATCAGAATAACAGCTATTTATGTATCTTAATGAATCTGTTACATGAATATGTGTAACTTCATAAAGTATGAATAAAGTGTAGGGGACACAGAGGGGAACAAAGCAGTTAACCTTTCAAATATATATTTTCAAATATCAGATTTGATAGTAGAAAATTCCAAAAATAATTTCTACAATATGTCAAACCGAATATAGGCTTTATCAAATATTTATAAAATTATACTTATGTACATTGTGACCCAGCATTCTTGTCTTTAAGACTAAAATTGGTGTAAATCATGTATAAAGATTCAAATGAAAGATTATGCGGAATTGCATATGGCAAGTCAGGATTGGGTCGTATAAGAAGACTATCAGTTCATATACGGTACATATTTCATAATTATGTCACTTGCAATACTCCAGGCTATAGTAAAAATCCCAAGTGAAAAGCTATTCAATTATGCTAATTATCTATTCCAATGTGATAACTCTGAAGATGGACTTTTTTCATTTTTAGTGTCTGACTGGTCATTTATTTCCCCTGCTCACTTGAGTATAAAACCATACATTTTAAAGTTATATTCTCTAACCTCTTAATTTTCACAGTGTAAGAAATGTATTGCTCAAACTTGATACAGAATTTAATCATGGAATTATGTTTAATTGTCACATGGATTAAAGTGTGTCTTAAATGGAATCTGTGCGTGCCTCTACCTCTACCTCTACCTCTACCTCTACCTCTACCTCTACCTCGACCAACGTATGCATCCTGCTCATGTCAAATGAAAAGCAAGTGTCGTGCATCAAAGTTGTCTGTGCCTGAAACTCAATCTGTAGTTTAAAAAGAGCTCATCACATTTAACCGTATTATGATGAGGAAGAGGTAAGCCCAAATCAGAATCAAATTACTCTAAATGACTTCCAATCACTGATTAGGTTTTAGCCTGCATTAAATGGCAGATTAAAGATTGAAGGTTCCCAATCGTGTGTGTGTGTGTGTGTGTGTGTGTGTGTGTGTGTGTGTGTGTGTGTGTGTGTGTGTGTGTGTGTGTGTGTGTGTGTGTGTGTGTGTGTGTGTGTGTGTGTGTGTGTGTGTGTGTGTGTGTGTGTGTGTGTGCGCACATTCGTGCAGCTTGAAAAATATGCTCCATCAGAGCCTAATCCCCCAAAAATTGTGAACATATAAACGGACAAAATGATGTCCACGTTTTCATCAACGTCTTGTCCTTCTGGAGTTGTCAGAAGTCTGGGTGGATGCAATCCTCACTTTAGAATGCCAAATCGAGGAATGCACTAGAGTTCCGAATGTCTGCTTGAAGTAATCTGTTTTTACACACTGAGATATAAACACACACACACACACAAACACTTACACAGGGAGTAGGCGTTTGTATTTGGTCTGTCCAGATTGTGTTTATCCATGTTGAAAGAAAGCTGTCAAGAATGTTTTGTGGCTGAATATGAAAATGTAACTGTACATGCTTCATTAGACTACTAACAGGAAGTTAACCAGATGTGTTTTCAAAAGGAACCAAGAGTATGCAGCCATAACTCTGAGGAAGTGAGCTCCATTTCTGAGTGGAGAATAACAGGACAGCTAGTCGGTATTCAGACTAGGTAGTTTGAAGGGTAAAATGTAAAGGAATAAATATTGTATGGTATGGGATTGCTTTCTAGCTACCCTTCTCTTCTCCCAGGAAATGTCTTTATGACTGAGTAGTGCACTCATAAAGGAGTTAGTGATGCAAAATGAGTGATGTGTCTGAACCAGGAGCAAAAGAAAACCAATGCAAAAACCTGCGTGTGCCATTTTGAAATTTTCTCCATCCACACCAGACGTGATGGTGACAGGCAGGTTTAAATATCAAAACCAACTGTAAACCAACTATATACATTTGAGAGCATGTCGAAACACACATGAAAACATTCATGGATATGTTGCTATCTTGCTATGCTGGCGAATTTGTCCTGGGAGATGAACATTGGGACATGTATTAATGAGAAAGTAACATGAAAAACAGGCTCAAAGCTAAAAAGGTGGGGCTCAAAACAGGAGTCATACAAAATGGTGTGTTTCTCTACTCTGACTATTAGCACTAGAAAAATGGGCATTGAGCAATCCTATTCTGAGCCAATGCATTCTAACAGTCTAATAAATACATTTCATATATGCTGTTGCTAAAGTGATCATTTGGTTGCATTTATGAAGGTAACCTTAGAACCTGCTCTTTCCGATATAGGTTATGAAATCATAACAGCTTACCTGTGTCGTGATGTTGTATTAGTTAATTAATGTGACGACTGTTGCTCATCGAATGAATAAAGGTTTCTAATTGCGTGATTAACCGAATCAAGCAATTATTAATTAATTAACCTGGGGCACCATGGGAAAATTAGTTTTATTGAGTTTCTATTTCCCAAATTAACTCAAAGAATATCAGAATATCGATTTTACAACAGTCGCTAATTAATCAGTTTCCTCTACAGTCTCATTCTGAATGTCGCATACTCCGGGAATCTGCACGGACCCGGGTCTCACCAATGAGTTTGTACCACACCAATCATAGTTGAGTATTTATTTACTAGAAATCTAAAACTGTGATAAAAGATACACATACACAAAACCACCACAGAATATTGATTAGAACTTAGTATAACAGGCCAACACACTATGGCGCGTGTTACCCAAAATGGGGATTTAAAGGAGAGAGAAAAAGAGAAAGAACACGAGAAAAATATACATTTGGGTGCATTTGTCAGCTATGCTTATTTTAACCCTAGCCTTGCCCCAAACTGCCGCTCTTATGCGTCAGAATATAATGATGTAATTACGTGTGGGAGGTCTTAGATGGGAAGCTCCACGTGGGTCATTTAGGCTTCTCAATGACGCACTTCTCCGGCCCAACTCTCTGGTTGTCCTCATGATGTCAGTATCCTTTTGGTCTAATTCCTTGCCCTTGCTCTGGGAGGACTCTTCTGAGGGCAGACTGCTCTGTAGCTCAGGGCTCACAGCATAGGAATGAAACAGTGTAGATACCACGATTCCATGGAGAGTGGAGGTTAGGTGGTCCGGCTTGAATTCATCCGCTTAGACACAGCTACTCATCAGTAGTATGGGTAGAAAAATATCACTTTGTCTTCAACCTTGGGATGAGTTTTGGGTTCGTTTACTTTTTAGACCTCGGCTGCAGCTCGGATCACTTAGTCTGATATGTTAATTCTTAACTCACATGTCTTATACCCTCGGGTCAGAAGTGGGCGTAACCGCCTTTAGGGCAATTCTCTGGGCGTACCAAGTTAAGAGGCAAGGTCTAGATTTTACTCAAAGCCAATTTTAGACAACTAACTTCACATTTCATCTTTACCAAAACATTCTCTTTGATTTGGACATTTTCCACAAAAAGTACAATGTATAAACACCAAGCATATCCTAGGAAAACTCTTACAGTTACAATATTTTCGTAATAACGTCATCTATTAACCTTTAATAACAAAACAAAAATGACAAAAAAATTACTTTGAAAATGGCAGAGTAGGCTAATTAAAAAATTAATATTACTGTACATATGACACTTCTAGTGTTAATCGAGAGATAAAAGTGGAAACCTAGTTTTGAGTTAGTCACCTATGATTAATCGGTCCTCGTTCATCTTTCGAATACCCACGTGGGGTTGTATGCTCACGAAAACCAATGAGTAGATGGGAGAGGCGGGACATGTAGTAACCAAGTCCTAGTTAAGCACCTGGCTACTCATCAAATGATGGAAAAATGTTCTCGTAAGTGTGTTTTGCAACGCTCGCACACGCATCGTGGCCTGTCTGGTTTGGGTGCAAGACGTGCAGGATAAAAGTCTATGCCGTTTAAACTAGTCATACTTACATGGTACATGAATTGCATCTTGCAGGGCAAGAGGGGTCATGTTTTTGCCTTGTCCTGGAAATCCACAGTCCCAGATTGATTGAATATTGCCCCTTGTCTCCTATATTTTTTAAGCATACAAAAGTCCTTGTTGTCATTTTGACAGACAAACAGATATACATGATTGATCAAGACTTCTGTCATTGTGAAGAGTTATAATACACAGCCAGTGGCGATGCTGTATTTAGGGCAGGTGGGACAGAGCCTGTTTAGCTTTTTAAAAAGTGTGTGTGTATATATATATAATTTAGTTAATAAAGCCACATACAAACATGGTCTCTTTTTTGCTTTCTTGAGTAAGGCAGCTCCAAATTGCAGGTGTTTCAGCCGAGCTCAGTGCTTTCTGTGGTCTGTGGTGGTGGGGTAGCCAGTGGAAAATACGGAGCGTAGGGGTTGGTAATGTTCTAGTTTTGCAGTGATTGGCTCAGTGTTCTGTCACTCATGGGGACACGACATCACTGCAATATCTACGGGTAGATTCAAGCCCCTTGGGTGCTGCCATAGACTTACGTTAAGTTAAGTGCCCATCCAAGAAGTCTGAAGGTCATTGGCCACAGATTAAATTACGTCAAATCATGTTATATCTACCATAGCTTAAATTGGACTGATCATGTGAACTTCATACTTTCAAAATCTTAGCTAGCAAGCTAAACAAGCAGTCATCATCATGAATCAAGTCGACAATCTACTGGCAAATATTTTCCAATACTTGTCATATGAAGAGAAAATCTAGATAAAATGTAACTTTGCTCATCGGACATTACACAACAAGTTGGAAGTCGCAAATTTAACGATGAGTGCTGAGGCGCGACTGCAAACTGGGGTTTGATCCCAGGCTGGCTCACATCCGGCCATGACCGGGAGACCCATGGGACGGCGCACAATTGGCCCAGCGTCATCCGGGTTAGGGGAGGGTTTGGTCGGCTGGGATTTCCTCGTCTCATCGTGCTCTAGCGAGTCCTTCTGGCTGGCCGGGCGCCTGCAAGCTGACTTCTGTTGTCAGTTTGACAGTGTTTCCTCCAACACATTGGTGCGGCTGGCTTCTGGGTTAAGTGAGCAGTGTGTCAAGAGGGGAGGGCAGTTGCAGCGATGAGACAAGATTGTATCTTCTGGCCCATGGCATTGCATGTGAATGTTTATCCCTTTTAATAACTAAAACGGTTTACACCTTTTTCTTCCCAATTTTGTGATATCCAATTGGGAAAGTTTGAATAGATTGACCATGTTGTCAATCCAACACTTCTGCCGCGTTCAAAACAGCCTAATGTCTTGTGTACTACTGCCTAAATTATGCAATATGCCAGGGAGATATGTATACTGTTGCCTAGACAGTAGTACTAAGTGTATGTTGTGTAGTAAGCTATTAGTAGCCCATGTGCCTCAGCCTAATAATTTGGGCCCTTTCCCACTCATAACTTAGCCTACTGTTCTGACTTGGTGTTGCACATGTAGCATGTTTTAGAGAAACATAATCATCAAATATTGTAATAGCTATAAGCAGACAATGAAGTCTGCTTAAAAGCTCTCTTTATTTATCCTACAGTTCTGACTTGGTGTACAGGGAGAATACTGTAAAAATGGCCCATGTTCTGAATTCTGTCACTTTACATTTCAAAAGTGCTGAACAAATAGTTATATTGACTAGGTCCATTCTAGCTCGCTCATTAATGTCTTAATCGAAATTACGGATTGCCTCATCGCTTCCGGCTCTGCTGCTGGGACAGCTTTATGTAGACCCTAACAGTTTGTGGCCATCGTTTGTCACCGTTATAGTGCAATGAAGGTATTGTTTAGTGTGATGGTGTGTAGTGGCTTTGCTGGCATGCATCAAAAAAAAAAAATTGGGGGGGGGGGTGTCCCACCAAAATGTACATGCTAAAATTGCCACTGTACACAGCACACAAGTTAATATTTTCTTCCAAAGAGACTACCCAAAAATTAGACAATTGAGAAGAAACTAAAATTAGACATTTGTCTAGAAACTAAAATAACGTGAATTTAGGGAGGAAGCTGAACTATAGGAAATAACTAGATAGATAGTATGTGTCCCAATTAATTTGAGTGCAGATCCATTGTCGATGATTCTGGGTAATTAGGGAGCTAGATGTTTCCGACAGTTGATAATGTATGCACAGTGAGTGGAATAATCTTTCTCACTACTCCCACAGCTCCCTCGTCACTGTTCCGTCAGATGGATTGAGTTATACAGAGCTGTCAGGAGCAGGAAATGGGATCTCTGCTTATCTTTGGGTCATATTTTTGTATCAGTTTTCCCGCCACTGCGTTCTGGCAGAGGAGCCGAACATTGTCTCAAAAGGAACAATGCTGAAAAAGGACTTTATTAAGTCAGGCTCAGAAGGCAGTATTTAATCCAAATCCATGGCCCTGCCACTGCAACAATGATATTGTGTATGCAGCCACTCGCTGTACCCCTCTGTTCCACCATCCTAAATTGCATTCTCAGTTTATTTCTCTTTCTCTTGTGACTTTATGAAGACTTGGGTTCAAATGATTAAGGAACATCCTCTGTTTATTGTGAGTCCAGAAATGATCCCAGTCTTACTGTATATGATGCCATCCCAGTGTTTTGAATTTTAATTGTAACTTTTATTCAACCTTTATTTAACTTCACAAGTCAGTTAATTAAGAACAAATTCTTATTTGCAATGACGGCCTACCAAAAGGCAAAAGACCTCCTGCGGGGACTGGCCTGGAATTAAAAATACTAATAAATAAAATAAAAATATAGGACAAAACACACATCACAACAAGAGAGACGACACAACACTACATAAAGAGAGACCTAAGACAACAACATAGCGAGGCAGCAACACATGACAACACAGCATGGTCGCAACACAACATAACAACATGGTAGCAGCACTAAACATGGTACAAACATTATTGGGCACAACCAACAGCACAAAGGGCAAGAAGATATAGACAACAATGCATCACACAAAGGACCCACAACTGTCAATAAGAGTGTCCATGATTGAGTCTTTGAATTAAAAGATTGAGATAAAACTGTCCAGTTTGAGTGTTTGTTGCAGCTCGTTCCAGTCGCTAGCTGCAGTGAACTGAAAAGACAAGCGACCCAGGGATGTCTCTAGATGTCTCCCAATTGAATACCAAAATGTCCCTTTGTGGATAATATACACTGTCTGCACATGACATAAAAGACAGGATATCCAAGTGGAATGTTTTTAACAGGCTGGGATGTATTTAACAGGCTGGGATGTTTTTAACAGGCTGGGATGTTTTTAACAGGCTGGGATGTATTTAACAGGCTGGGATGTTTTTAACAGGCTGGGATGTTTTTAACAGGCTGGGATGTATTTAACAGGCTGGGATGTATTTAACAGGCTGGGATGTATTTAACAGGCTGGGATGTTTTTAACAGGCTGGGATGTATTTAACAGGCTGGGATGTTTTTAACAGGCTGGGATGTATTTAACAGGCTGGGATGTTTTTAACAGGCTGGGATGTTTTTAACAGGCTGGGATGTTTTTAACAGGCTGGGATGTATTTAACAGGCTGGGATGTATTTAACAGGCTGGGATGTTTTTAACAGGCTGGGATGTTTTTAACAGGCTGGGATGTTTTTAACAGGCTGGGGTGTTTTTAACAGGCTGGGATGTTTTTAACAGGCTGGGATGTTTTTAACAGGCTGGGGTGTTTTTAACAGACTGGGATGTTTTTAACAGGCTGGGATGTTTTTAACAGGCTGGGATGTTTTTAACAGGCTGGGATGTTTTTGGGATGTTTTTACAGGCTGGGATGTTTTTCACAGGCTGTTGCTGGGATAATTTACTGGATTGCAGGTTTATATCAAAGCTTTCACCAATGTGTGGGCTAAGAAATAGCTTGTGATACAAATGCTGTCCTGCAATTACATGATACATGCCACCCCAGACTCTAAATATGCCCCATAGAGAAAATTACCTTTCCTGCAGTGTGGATATAAATGACAGTGTTTAATCAAAGCAGTAATGTCATAATGGCTGCTTTTCTCCTACTGCTGTGCCCCGTATTGCGTCTGTTTGACATCACTGTGAGATAATGCCTATCACAGAAGTGAAAGCCAATCTGTCTCTAGTGCCCGACTCAGGTGCTGGCAAGCTTTTATGCCATAATTCCCTCTCATTTTTGTAATTTATGCTGGTGATTTTTTCTTCCCATTTTTGCTAAATGCTTTTTTCCATTGAGTACCGTTTTGCACTACAGTAGCTCTTATTCTCCCTGTAATTGTACAAGTACACATCTAATGGTGAATGTACAAATAACCTAGTGTAGCATCTGTGTCATAAGAAAGCTCTGAATCTCCAAAATGTATACTTTTCACACTTGGCTAAATGAGGAATACAAAGTATAGTGAAAGCAGATGCTTCCACACAGGTTTGATTTTCTGAGTAATTTATGCAACTTAAACATCCCATGATGCTTAGGGTCATGTGTAAAAATGCCCAGTTGCCCATTATTTTTGCTACAATGGCTAGAAGAAGAGATCTCAGTGATTTTAAAAGAGGAGCAGAGGAGGTTTAATTAAAGGCTGCGTGTGCGCGTGTGTGTGTGTGTGTGTGTGTGTGTGTGTGTGTGTGTGTGTGTGTGTGTGTGTGTGTGTGTGTGTGTGTGTGTGTGTGTGTGTGTGTGTGTGTGTGTGTGTGTGTGTGTGTGTGTGTGTGTGTGTGTGTGTGTGTGTGTGTGTGTGTGTGTGTGTGTGTGTGTGTGTGTGTGTGTACGTCTCAGTCATCAGATCTCAACACAATTGAACACTTATGGGAGATTCTGGAGACTGAGACAGCGTTTTCCATCATCATCAACAAAACACCAAATTATGGAATTTCTCCTGGAAGAATGGTGTCGCATCCCTCCAATAGAATTCCAGATACTTGTAGAGTCTATGCCAAGGCACAGTGAAGCTGTTCTGGTGGCTCGTGGGACACAATGCCCTGTTAAAACACTTTATGTTGGTGTTTCCTATATTTTGTATATTGTATATTATTGTACAGTAGGGCAAAAAAGTATTTAGTCAGCCACCAATTGTGCAAGTTCTCCCACTTAACAATATGAGAGAGGCCTGTAATGTTCATCATAGGTAGACTTCAACTATGACAGACAAAATGAGAAAAAAAATCCAGAGAATCACATTGTAGGATTTTTAATGAATTTATTTGCAAATTATGGTGGAAAATAAGTATTTGGTCAATAACAAAAGTGATCTCAATACTTTGTTATATACCCTTTGTTGGCAATGACAGAGGTCAAACGTTTTCTGTAAATCTTCCCAATGTTTTCACACACTGTTGCTGGTATTTTGGCCCATTCCTCCATGCAGATCTCCTCTAGAGCAGTGATGTTTTGGGGCTGTTGCTGGGCAACACGTACTTTCAACTCCCTCCAAAGATTTTCTATGGGGTTGAGATCTGGAGACTGGCTAGGCCACTCCAGGACTTTGAAATGCTTCTTACGAAGCCACTCCTTCGTTGCCTGGGCGGTGTGTTTGGGATCATTGTCATGCTGAAAGACCCAGCCACATTTAGTCTTCAATGCCCTTGCTGATGGAAGGAGGTTTTCACTCACGATACATGGCCCCATTCATTCTTTACTTTACACGGATCAGTCTTCCTGGTCCCTTTGCAGAAAAACAGCCCCAAAGCATGATGTTTCCACCCCCACAGTAGGTTTGGTGTTCTTTGGATGCAACTCAGCATTCTTTGTCCTCCAAACACGACGAGTTGACTTTTTACCAAAAACATATATTTTGGTTTCATCTGACCATATGACATTCTCCCAATCTTCTTCTGGATCATCCAAATGCTCTCTAGCAAACTTCAGACAGGCCTGGACATGTACTGGTCTGGCACTGCAGGATTTGAGTCCCTGGCGGCGTAGTGGGTTACTGATGGTAGGCTTTGTTACTTTGGTCCCAGCTCTCTGCAGGTCATTCACTAGGTCCCCCCGTGTGGTTCTGGGATTTTTGCTCACAGTTCTTGTGATCATTTTGACCCCACGGGGTGAGATCTTGCGTGGAGCCCCAGATCGAGGGAGATTATCAGTGGTCTTGTATGTCTTCCATTTCCTAATAATTGCTCCCACAGTTGATTTCTTCAAAACAAGCTGCTTACCTATTGCAGATTCAGTCTTCCCAGCCTGGTGCAGGTCTACATTTTAGTTTCTGGAGTCCTTTGACAGCTCTTTGGTCTTGGCCATAGTGGAGTTTGGAGTGTGACTGTTTGAGGTTGTGGACAGGTGTCTTTTATACTGATAACAAGTTCAAACAGGTGCCATTAATACAGGTAACGAGTGGAGGACAGAGGAGCCTCTTAAATAAGATGTTACAGGTCTGTGAGAGCCAGAAATCTTGCTTGTTTGTAGGTGACCAAATACTTATTTTCCACCATAATTTGCAAATAAATTCATTAAAAATCCTACAATGTGATTTTCTGGATTTGTTTTTCTCATTTTGTCTTGTCATAGTTGAAATGTACCTATGATGAAAATTACAGGACTCTCTCATCTTTTTAAGTGGGAGAACTTGCACAATTGGTGGCTGACTAAATACTTTTTTTGCCCCACTGTATATTATGGACAATTGTGACATGCCCAATGTTATCTTCTGAACATGTGACAAGGTTAAACATTATAAATTAATAACTCAAACGGTTACATCTGTAGACTGACCTTGATAGTCTCCCAAGACACTCCAAAAAGCCAGTTTACGTTCATTATGCTGGCAAATTTCATTTTATTTCATCATTTCACCTTAAACAGTGTTCTGTGTTATCTTGAGGCAAGCATTAGTGTGTCAATCAAGTAGAGATTATCATTACCATATTGGGTGATGTGATAAGCAGCCATACGCTATGAAAGAACCTGGTTAAATAAGATCTTCTGGAAAATACTAACCTAGAAAAAGTAGAAGCACTAAATGAACAGTCATTATTCATTTCCAACATTTGTGACATTGTCTCACGTCAGATAGCGCAGTAACAAATTGTTAGACAGCAACAAATGCTGTTTGATCACATTTAAATATTTCCTGTGAATCTAATCCAACGCAGCTAATAGCATATCTGGGGCACTGAGTCATTGACTAAGGGGCAAATACATCTTCAGAAGCGCTGGCCAAGTTTCTGTTTCTATGTTTCTATGTTCTGAGGGCTTAGCAAGGCGGACGACTGTTCATTTTCTCCTGTTCTTGTTTCCCCAAGTAATTTGAGGCCACTGTTGAAATGCCATTTCGCTTTTTATTGCATAGTATTATTTTATCATGTTTAAAAGATTCATGCCAGAAAATCCATATTTTCCAGTCACATTTTGATATGTTTGCATTGTCATGTGTGAAACAGACTTTGTGATCAATACGCTCTTTTAAAAAATCAGGGAAGGGGAGCTATGGTGCTACTATTCCCTATATACTGACATGTAGGATGTCAACATGTCGGATGTCAACATGTCGGATGTCAACATGTAGGATGTCAACATGTAGGATGTCAACATGTCAGATGTCAACATGTAGGATGTCAACATGTAGGATGTCAACATGTAGGATGTCAACATGTCAGTTGTCAATATGTCAGATGTCAACATGTAGGATGTCAACATGTAGGATGTCAACATGTAGGATGTCAACATGTAGGATGTCAACATGTCAGATGTCAACATGTAGGATGTCAACATGTAGGATGTCAACATGTAGGATGTCAACATGTAGGATGTCAACATGTAGGCCAGGGATCATTAACTAGATTCAGCGGTGGGCATACATTTTTCTTGTGCGGACGCAGGGGGGGGTGAACAGAATTAAAAATTGTTTGTAGACTGCAAATTAACCTCAAGAAGGCCAAACAGATATAATGTTTGACCTAAACGTAATCATTTCAAACTTTGCTTACATTTGTATACGATCACCTGTCTCTCTATTATGTGTGGGAATACTTGGGAACAGATTTACAAAATTAAAATCTATGTTTTTATAGTATTTTATGTCCAACCATACATAAATACAAGTTTGCTCAGAAAAGTTTTATTTGGCAAAAAATGTGGCCAAATAAAACCACCTGTTGGGGAACCTGATGTAGGCCATCATCTTTTGAAGATTAGAGCAGGAATGTGCAGCAGGTGGTGGTGTGTCGAATTGACAATGTTACTTTATGCTTCTGTACTCTTTTTTAGGGTCCTATTGACAATGCTGTTCATTATATCACTTAAGAGCATTCAGTTTGACTTGTTTTATAGCACTTTTAAAACATCCTGTATATATATCCGTATTACTATCTATCAACATTTCATGCCTCAAAGTGCAAAGCCTCAAAGCTTAGGGAATATATACATGAGTGGGCTTCTGTTTGCAATATTTCCCCCAAACAGAGGTTAAGTAGAGATAAATTGCTTATTTGCTGTTGCCATGACAAAATTAAATGAAATGAAATGTAATTTAAATGGTTTTCTGAAGGCGCATTGATGATTTCCATTATTGACATAATTATATTAATTTGCATTCCTTTGAATGTTCCTATTCTGTTTGGCTGTTCATTTGAATTCCATTATCCCACACAGCTCTGAGACCTTTCACACAACAATTGAAAAAAAAGTGAAAGAGTATTATCAAATACTTTTTTTCTGTGTCTGTCACATTTTACAACTAAGCAGTGTGCAATTGCAATTGTACACAGTAGCCATCCCCGAGACAGGATAGATTTGAGCTGTCTGGTTCATTGTGAAATGGCATGTGATAACACTTGTGCCGGACAATAACCACACCAAGTTACACATGAATCATTTAAATGTTTTATTATGTTTGTAATGGTGCTACGTTGAGTGTGTGCATAACTTCACTGCTCATTCAGCATCAGTAGTAATAGCTGCAGTTGTATACTGTATAGTGGCTGAATTATAGCTGGAGGAGTTATGAACTCTCCAGATGCTGTCAACTACAATGTAATATTAGGAGTCTTGCTGAAAGCAGAGGAACAGGAAGGGTTTGTAAGTATAAAGATGTTTTTCTAAGCTTTGACCCATACCGTTTTGAGAGGGCCTGAAGAACAGTCTGCAGGAAGGGTAGCTGAAAATGTTCCCCTCTGGAAACAGAATGCAGTACATCCATATCCTTTGGTAAGCTTTTCTCCTACTTGCAATGAAGTCTTGATGTCTTTGCTAGGTGTTTGGCTTCTCTCAAGTTTTTCCGCTGTAAATGGCATTTTGGTGCCTGGGCACAGAGTTCTCAGAACAACTACTCAAGAACCTTTGCATTTCTCTGATATGTACCATCTTTACGCTGTGAGCTGTCCTGAGGAACATGCTAAGATTGGTGCCCTGCTGGACTGGGACAGGACTTTGACGGAGGTTGAGAATCCAAACTGAGGTAGAGAACACCAGGACCTTGTTTAAGGAGTGACAAATTGCTGGCTTTAGATGGAAGGCTCCTACATTTCCAGCTTAGAGCAGATATGGGCTGGCAGAGCTTAATGTAGCCTATGGATATAAAGCCCCAGCCAACGAGAGGCACTGGGGATATCCTAATCTTATTCATAGGAGCTGGGAGCACATTCCCATGTTTTTCATGGCACACCCTCCAATTTGCATTCTTTACGGTCACAGCCTTGGAAAATGAGCCAAAGGTCTTAGACGTTACCATTTCAACAGGGGGCCTGAGAAATGTTAAGCCAAAGATATGATCATAAGGGGTTTTTATTGAATACATTGAATTCATGAAAGTCAAAGGTGGGGAGAGCCTAATATCTCCAGGCTTGTACCTCTTAGAGATTAGCCTTTTCCTCAGCCTAAGAAAGAATAGAAGGCCTATTCAGCAGTCGGTTCTGTGCATCATTACAGGCAGTGCAGATGTCCGTTAAGATATAAGGTTATTAAGAGGAAAGAGGTCCATCTGAAAAGGCTGATAGACTTGTAAAAGGGATCTCATAGTTATTACAACATACATGACTATCAAGAACATGTAGAAGTTATAGGATGAGTTGGGTAGCCTCACAATTCTACCATAGAGAGTTACCAAATCAGTTCAAATCAAATCAAACTTTATTTGCCACATGCGCCGAATACAACGAGTGTAGACTTTACTGTGAAATGCTGAATACAACAAGTGTAGACTTTACTGTGAAATGCTGAATACAACAAGTGTAGACTTTACCGTGAAATGCTGAATACAACAAGTGTAGACTTTACCGTGAAA
This sequence comes from Oncorhynchus gorbuscha, assembly GCF_021184085.1. Lineage (NCBI taxonomy): Eukaryota > Metazoa > Chordata > Actinopteri > Salmoniformes > Salmonidae > Oncorhynchus > Oncorhynchus gorbuscha. Next base: position 15,340,574 of record NC_060178.1, read on the forward strand.
TGCTGAATACAACAAGTGTAGACCTTACCGTGAAATGCTGAATACAACAAGTGTAGACTTTACCGTGAAATGCTGAATACAACAAGTGTAGACTTTACCGTGAAATGCTGAATACAACAAGTGTAGACTTTACCGTGAAATGCTGAATACAACAAGTGTAGACTTTACCGTGAAATGCTGAATACAACAAGTGTAGACTTTACCGTGAAATGCTGAATACAACAAGTGTAGACTTTACCGTGAAATGCTGAATACAACAAGTGTAGACTTTACCGTGAAATGCTGAATACTACAAGTGTAGACCTTACCGTGAAATGCTGAATACAACAAGTGTAGACTTTACTGTGAAATGCTGAATACAACAAGTGTAGACTTTACCGTGAAATGCTGAATACAACAAGTGTAGACTTTAGCGTGAAATGCTGAATACAACAAGTGTAGACTTTACCGTGAAATGCTGAATACAACAAGTGTAGACTTAAGTGTGAAATGCTGAATACAACAAGTGTAGACTTTAGCGTGAAATGCTGAATACAACAAGTGTAGACTTTACCGTGAAATGCTGAATACAACAAGTGTAGACTTTACCGTGAAATGCTGAATACAACAAGTGTAGACTTTACCGTGAAATGCTTACTGACAAGTCCTTAATGAAGCTCCCAATGAACAGTTCTTGTGCTGACCTTGTTTCTAGAGGCAGTTTGGAAATCGGTAGTGAGTGTTGCAACCGAGGACAGACGATTTTACACGTTACGTGATTCAGCACTCAGCAGTCTCGTTCTGTGAACTTCTGTGGCCTACCACCACTTTGCAGCTGATCCATTGTTGCACCTAGAGGCAGCTCTAGAAGGCCCGAAATTGGACGAACTGTAACGGCTTTCCTCCTCTTCTGACGAGGAGTATGAAGGATCGGACCAATGCGCAGCGTGGTAAGTGTTCATGTTATATTTATTGGAACAGAAACACTAAACAAAATAACAAAGAGAGTGAAACGAAAACGGAACAGTCCTGTAAGGTGCAGCAACACAAAACAGGAAACACGACAAAAACAAACAATTCTGTATGGTGAAACACAGTCACAGAAAACAACTACATACAACCCATAGTGGGAAAACAGGCTGCCTATGTATGGTTCTCAATCAGAGACAACGATAAACAGCTGCCTCTGATTGGGAACCATACCAGGCCAAACACAGAAATACAAAAACATAGAACACATAGAATGCCCACCCCAACTCACGCCCTGACCAAACTAAAAGAGACATAAAAAAGGAACTAAAGTCAGGACGTGACACGAACTGACATGTTGGAAAGGTTGCTTCCTATGACGGTGCCACGTTGAAAGTCACTGAACTCTTCAGTAAATCCATTCTACTGCCAATTTTTGTCTATGGATATAGCATGGCGTGTGCTTGATTGTATTCACTTCTCAGCCACGTGTGTGGCTGAAATAGCTAAATCCACTAATGTGAAGGGGTGTCCACATACTTCTGTATATATAGTGCATATCAAAGTAATTGATGTTATTATTGGATTTTCTTTGAGCAACATCTGTGTTACCAACTTCTGTGTTAGGACCCAGATTGCAAAACCTTATGACAGTCTCAGTAGAAGAGGTAGTTTGTTTACAGATGTAAACAATACAGCTGTGATGATCACCAGGCAGAGTTTGACCTTGTCAAATTGTTTATTACTACTGCCAACAGTGTACAGTACATTACACTGTACATCTTAGTGGATGGTTGATTTTCTTTCGACACATTTTTTTGTCAATCATTCAAAGCAATGTCAATAACTGCTAAACACTTATGAATGATGTGTACGCTGTCAATTAGCCGGTTGTATAAAAATATGAAACAGCAACACACTTGCCTCACAGTTTGGCTTTCAAGAGTTTTAAAAAGGTTTAAATGGTGTGGACACTTCTGATTTGAGTACCTCTGAACAATGAAAACTACTGTGGATATCTATTCACGGCCTGAAAGCATACAACTGTCTGTAAGCGTGTGCCTATTGTATGTCAGCTTTTGTTTTTAATTTATGTGTAAGATTTCCGTGATCTTGACAGCATTCTGGGGAATGGTGGTAGTGTAAATGTAGTGTTTGTCATGGGCTGCTGAATTTTAAAAGGGAACACTCTGCCTGAGGGTGAAGGGAGCACTCTGCCTGAGGGTAAAGGGAGCACTGTGCCTGAGGGTGAAGGGAGCACTCTGTCTGAGGTTAATGGGAGCACTCTGCCTGAGGGTGAAGGGAGCACTCTGCCTGAGGGTAAAGGGAGCCCTCTGCTTGAGGGTAAAGGGAACACTCTGCCTGAGGGTGAAGGGAACACTCTGCCTGAGGGTAAAGGGAGCACTCTGCCTGAGGGTGAAGGGCGCACTCTGCCTGGGGGTAAAGGGAGCACTCTGCTTGAGGGTAATATAATATATAATAATATATATAATAATAATATATATAATCATAAAATAATATAATAATAATAATAATAATAATAATGAGGGTAAAGGGAACACTCTGCCTGAGGGTGAAGGGAAAACTCTGCCTGAGGGTGAAGGGAGCACTCTGCCTGAGGGTAAATGGAGCACTCTGCCTGAGGGTAAAGGGAGCACTCTGCCTGAGGGTAAAGGGAGCACTCTGCCTGAGGGTAAAGGGAGCACTCTGCATGAGGGTAAAGGGAACACTCTGCCTGAGGGTGAAGGGAACACTCTGCCTAAGGGTAAAGGGAACACTCTGCCTACGGGTAAAGGGAACACTGCCTGAGGGTAAAGGGAGCACTCTGCCTGAGGGTAAAGGGAGCACTCTGCCTGAGGGTAAAGGGAGCACTCTGCCTGAGGGTAAAGGGAGAACTCTGCCTGAGGGTAAAGGGAGCACTCTGCCTGAGGGTGAAGGGAGCACTCTGCCTGGGGGTGAAGGGAACACTCTGCCTGAGGGTAAAGGGAGCACTCTGCCTGAGGGTAAAGGGAGCACTCTGCTTGAGGGTGAAGGGAACACTCTGCCTGAGGGTAAAGGGAGCACTCTGCCTGAGGGTGAAGGGAGCACTCTGCCTGAGGGTAAAGGAGCACTCTGCCTAAGGGTAAAGGGAACACTGCCTGAGGGTAAAGGGAGCACTCTGCCTGAGGGTAAAGGGAGCACTCTGCCTGAGGGTAAAGGGAGCACTCTGCTTGAGGGTGAAGGGAACACTCTGCCTGAGGGTAAAGGGAGCACTCTGCCTGAGGGTGAAGGGAGCACTCTGCCTGAGGGTAAAGGAGCACTCTGCCTAAGGGTAAAGGGAACACTGCCTGAGGGTAAAGGGAGCACTCTGCCTGAGGGTAAAGGGAGCACTCTGCCTGAGGGTAAAGGAGCACTCTGCTTGAGGGTAAAGGGAACACTCTGCCTGAGGGTGAAGGGAACACTCTGCCTGAGGGTAAAGGGAGCACTCTGCCTGAGGGTGAAGGGAGCACTCTGCCTGAGGGTAAAGGAGCACTCTGCTTGAGGGTAAAGGGAACACTCTGCCTGAGGGTGAAGGGAACACTCTGCGTGAGGGTGAAGGGAACACTCTGCCTGAGGGTAAAGGGAGCACTCTGCCTGAGGGTGAAGGGAGCACTCTGCCTGAGGGTAAAGGAGCACTCTGCTTGAGGGTAAAGGGAGCACTCTGCCTGAGGGTAAAGGGAGCACTCTGCCTGAGGGTAAAGGAGCACTCTGCTTGAGGGTAAAGGGAACACTCTGCCTGAGGGTGAAGGGAACACTCTGCTTGAGGGTGAAGGGAACACTCTGCCTGAGGGTAAAGGGAGCACTCTGCCTGAGGGTGAAGGGAGCACTCTGCCTGAGGGTAAAGGAGCACTCTGCTTGAGGGTAAAGGGAGCACTCTGCCTGAGGGTAAAGGGAGCACTCTGCCTGAGGGTAAAGGGAGAACTCTGCCTGGGGGTAAAGGGAGCACTCTGCCTGAGGGTGAAGGGAACACTCTGCCTGAGGGTAAAGGGAGCACTCTGCCTGAGGGTGAAGGGAGCACTCTGCCTGAGGGTAAAGGAGCACTCTGCTTGAGGGTAAAGGGAACACTCTGCCTGAGGGTGAAGGGAACACTCTGCTTGAGGGTGAAGGGAACACTCTGCCTGAGGGTAAAGGGAGCACTCTGCCTGAGGGTGAAGGGAGCACTCTGCCTGAGGGTAAAGGAGCACTCTGCTTGAGGGTAAAGGGAGCACTCTGCCTGAGGGTAAAGGGAGCACTCTGCCTGAGGGTAAAGGGAGAACTCTGCCTGGGGGTAAAGGGAGCACTCTGCCTGAGGGTGAAGGGAGCACTCTGCCTGGGGGTGAAGGGAACACTCTGCCTGAGGGTAAAGGGAGCACTCTGCCTGAGGGTAAAGGGAGCACTCTGCTTGAGGGTGAAGGGAACACTCTGCCTGAGGGTAAAGGGAGCACTCTGCCTGAGGGTGAAGGGAGCACTCTGCCTGAGGGTAAAGGAGCACTCTGCCTAAGGGTAAAGGGAACACTGCCTGAGGGTAAAGGGAGCACTCTGCCTGAGGGTAAAGGGAGCACTCTGCCTGAGGGTAAAGGGAGCACTCTGCTTGAGGGTGAAGGGAACACTCTGCCTGAGGGTAAAGGGAGCACTCTGCCTGAGGGTGAAGGGAGCACTCTGCCTGAGGGTAAAGGAGCACTCTGCCTAAGGGTAAAGGGAGCACTCTGCCTGAGGGTAAAGGGAGCACTCTGCCTGAGGGTAAAGGAGCACTCTGCTTGAGGGTAAAGGGAACACTCTGCCTGAGGGTGAAGGGAACACTCTGCCTGAGGGTAAAGGGAGCACTCTGCCTGAGGGTGAAGGGAGCACTCTGCCTGAGGGTAAAGGAGCACTCTGCTTGAGGGTAAAGGGATCACTCTGCCTGAGGGTAAAGGGAGCACTCTGCTTGAGGGTAAAGGGAGCACTCTGCCTGAGGGTAAAGGGAGCACTCTGCTTGAGGGTAAAGGGTACACTCTGCCTGAGGGTGAAGGGAGCACTCTGCCTGAGGGTGAAGGGAGCACTCTGCCTGAGGGTGAAGGGAGCACTCTGCCTGAGGGTAAATGGAGCACTCTGCTTGAGGGTAAAGGGAGCACTCTGCCTGAGGGTAAAGGGAGCACTCTGCTCTCTGAGGGTAAAGGGAACACTCTGCCTGAGGGTGAAGGGAACACTCTGCCTGAGGGTAAAGGGAGCACTCTGCCTGAGGGTGAAGGGAGCACTCTGCCTGAGGGTAAAGGAGCACTCTGCTTGAGGGTAAAGGGAACACTCTGCCTGAGGGTGAAGGGAACACTCTGCTTGAGGGTGAAGGGAACACTCTGCCTGAGGGTAAAGGGAGCACTCTGCCTGAGGGTGAAGGGAGCACTCTGCCTGAGGGTAAAGGGAGCACTCTGCCTGAGGGTAAAGGGAGCACTCTGCTTTAGGGTGAAGGGAACACTCTGCCTGAGGGTAAAGGGAGCACTCTGCCTGAGGGTGAAGGGAGCACTCTGCCTGAGGGTAAAGGAGCACTCTGCCTAAGGGTAAACGGAACACTGCCTGAGGGTAAAGGGAGCACTCTGCCTGAGGGTAAAGGGAGCACTCTGCCTGAGGGTAAAGGGAGCACTCTGCTTGAGGGTGAAGGGAACACTCTGCCTGAGGGTAAAGGGAGCACTCTGCCTGAGGGTGAAGGGAGCACTCTGCCTGAGGGTAAAGGAGCACTCTGCCTAAGGGTAAAGGGAACACTGCCTGAGGGTAAAGGGAGCACTCTGCCTGAGGGTAAAGGGAGCACTCTGCCTGAGGGTAAAGGAGCACTCTGCTTGAGGGTAAAGGGAACACTCTGCCTGAGGGTGAAGGGAACACTCTGCCTGAGGGTAAAGGGAGCACTCTGCCTGAGGGTGAAGGGAGCACTCTGCCTGAGGGTAAAGGAGCACTCTGCTTGAGGGTAAAGGGAACACTCTGCCTGAGGGTGAAGGGAACACTCTGCTTGAGGGTGAAGGGAACACTCTGCTTGAGGGTGAAGGGAACACTCTGCCTGAGGGTAAAGGGAGCACTCTGCCTGAGGGTGAAGGGAGCACTCTGCCTGAGGGTAAAGGAGCACTCTGCTTGAGGGTAAAGGGAACACTCTGCCTGAGGATGAAGGGAACACTCTGCCTGAGGGTAAAGGGAGCACTCTGCCTGAGGGTAAAGGAGCACTCTGCTTGAGGGTAAAGGGAACACTCTGCCTGAGGGTGAAGGGAACACTTTGCCTGAGGGTGAAGGGAGCATTCTGCCTGAGGGTGAAGGGAGCACTCTGCCTGAGGGTAAAGGGAGCACTCTGCCTGAGGGTAAAGGGATCACTCTGCCTGAGGGTAAAGGGAGCACTCTGCTTGAGGGTAAAGGGAGCACTCTGCCTGAGGGTAAAGAAGCACTCTGCTTGAGGGTAAAGGGTACACTCTGCCTGAGGGTGAAGGGAGCACTCTGCCTGAGGGTGAAGGGAGCACTCTGCCTGAGGGTGAAGGGAGCACTCTGCCTGAGGGTAAATGGAGCACTCTGCCTGAGGGTAAAGGGAACACTCTGCCTGAGGGTGAAGGGAAAACTCTGCCTGAGGGTAAAGGGAACACTCTGCCTGAGGGTGAAGGGAGCACTCTGCCTGAGGGTAAATCAAATCAAATCAAATCAAATTTTATTTGTCACACATACACATGGTTAGCAGATGTTAATGCGAGTGTAGCGAAATGCTTGTGCTTCTAGTTCCGACAATGCAGTGATAACCAACAAGTAATCTAACTAACAATTCCAAAACTACAGTCTTATACACAGTGTAAGGGGATAAGGAACATGTACATAAGGATATATGAATGAGTGATGGTACAGAGCAGCATACAGTAGATGGTATCGAGTACAGTATATACATATGAGATGAGTGTGTAGACAAAGTAAACAAAGTGGCATAGTTAAAGTGGCTAGTGATACATGTGTTACATAAGGATGCAGTCGATGTTGTAGAGTACAGTATATACATATGTATATGAGATGAATAATGTAGGGTAAGTAACATTATATAAGGTAGCATTGTTTAAAGTGGCTAGTGATATATTTACATCATTTCCCATCAATTCCCATTATTAAAATGGCTGGAGTTGGGTCAGTGTCAATGACAGTGTGTTGGCAGCAGCCACTCAATGTTAGTGGTGGCTATTTAACAGTCTGATGGCCTTGAGATAGAAGCTGTTTTTCAGTCTCTCGGTCCCAGCTTTGATGCACCTGTACTGACCTCGCCTTCTGGATGATAGCGGGGTGAACAGGCAGTGGTTCGGGTGGTTGATGTCCTTGATGATCTTTATGGCCTTCCTGTAACAACGGGTGGTGTAGGTGTCCTGGAGGGCAGGTAGTTTGCCCCCGGTGATGCGTTGTGCAGTCCTCACTACCCTCTGGAGAGCCTTACGGTTGAGGGCGGAGCAGTTGCCGTACCAGGCGGTGATACAGCCCGCCAGGATGCTCTCGATTGTGCATCTGTAGAAGTTTGTGAGTGCTTTTGGTGACAAGCCGAATTTCTTCAGCCTCCTGAGGTTGAATAGGCGCTGCTGCGCCTTCTTCACGACGCTGTCAGTGTGAGTGGACCAATTCAGTTTGTCTGTGATGTGTATGCCGAGGAACTTAAAACTAGCTACCCTCTCCACTACTGTTCCATCGATGTGGATAGGGGGTGTTCCCTCTGCTGTTTCCTGAAGTCCACAATCATCTCCTTAGTTTTGTTGACGTTGAGTGTGAGGTTATTTTCCTGACACCACACTCCAAGGGCCCTCACCTCCTCCCTGTAGGCCGTCTCGTCGTTGTTGGTAATCAAGCCTACCACTGTTGTGTCGTCCGCAAACTTGATGATTGAGTTGGAGGCGTGCGTGGCCACGCAGTCGTGGGTGAACAGGGAGTACAGGAGAGGGCTCAGAACGCACCCTTGTGGGGCCCCCGTGTTGAGGATCAGCGGGAGGAGATGTTGTTGCCTACCCTCACCACCTGGGGGCGGCCCGTCAGGAAGTCCAGTACCCAGTTGCACAGGGCGGGGTCGAGACCCAGGGTCTCGAGCTTGATGACGAGCTTGGAGGGTACTATGGTGTTGAATGCCGAGCTGTAGTCGATGAACAGCATTCTCACATAGGTATTCCTCTTGTCCAGGTGGGTTAGGGCAGTGTGCAGTGTGGTTGAGATTGCATCGTCTGTGGACCTATTTGGGCGGTAAGCAAATTGGAGTGGGTCTAGGGTGTCAGGTAGGGTGGAGGTGATATGGTCCTTGACTAGTCTCTCAAAGCACTTCATGATGACGGAAGTGAGTGCTACGGGGCGGTAGTCGTTTAGCTCAGTTACCTTAGCTTTCTTGGGAACAGGAACAATGGAAAGGGAACACTCTGCCTAAGGGTAAGGGAACACTCTGCCTAAGGGTAAAGGGAACACTGCCTGAGGGTAAAGGGAGCACTCTGCCTGAGCGTAAAGGGAGCACTCTGCCTGAGGGTAAAGGGAGCACTCTGCCTGAGGGTAAAGGGAGAACTCTGCCTGAGGGTAAAGGGAGCACTCTGCCTGAGGGTAAAGGGAGAACTCTGCCTGAGGGTAAAGGGAGCACTCTGCCTGAGGGTGAAGGGAGCACTCTGCCTGGGGGTGAAGGGAACACTCTGCCTGAGGGTGAAGGGAGCACTCTGCCTGAGGGTAAAGGGAGCACTCTGACTGAGGGGAAAGGGAGCACTCTGATTGAGGGTGAAGGGAACACTCTGCCTGAGGGTAAAGGGAGCACTCTGCCTGAGGGTGAAGGGAGCACTCTGCCTGAGGGTAAAGGAGCACTCTGCTTGAGGGTAAAGGGAACACTCTGCCTGAGGGTGAAGGGAACACTCTGCCTAAGGGTAAAGGGAACACTGCCTGAGGGTAAAGGGAGCACTCTGCCTAAGGGTAAAGGGAGCACTCTGCCTGAGGGTGAAGGGAGTACTCTTCTGGGGGTGAAGGGAGCACTCTGCCTGAGGGTAAAGGGAGCACTCTGCCTGAGGGTGAAGGGAACACTCTGCCTGAGGGTAAAGGGAGCACTCTGCCTGAGGGTAAAGAAGCACTCTGCTTGAGGGTAAAGGGAACACTCTGCCTGAGGGTGAAGGGAACACTCTGCCTGAGGGTGAAGGGAGCACTCTGCCTGAGGGTGAAGGGCGCACTCTGCCTGGGGGTAAAGGGAGCACTCTGCTTGAGGGTAAAGGGAACACTCTGCCTGAGGGTGAAGGGAAAACTCTGCCTGAGGGTGAAGGGAGCACTCTGCCTGAGGGTAAATGGAGCACTCTGCCTGAGGGTAATGGGAGCACTCTGCCTGAGGGTAAAGGGAGCACTCTGCATGAGGGTAAAGGGAACACTCTGCCTGAGGGTAAAGGGAGCACTCTGCCTGAGGGGAAAGGGAACACTCTGCCTGAGGGTGAAGGGAGCACTCTGCCTGAGGGTAAAGGGAGCACTCTGCCTCAGGGTAAAGGGAGCACTCTGCCTGGGGGTAAAGGGAGCACTCTGCCTGAGGGTAAAGGGAACACTCTGCCTAAGGGTAAAGGGAACACTGCCTGAGGGTAAAGGGAGCACTCTGCCTGAGGGTAAAGGGAGCACTCTGCCTGAGGGTAAAGGGAGCACTCTGCCTGAGGGTAAAGGGAACACTCTGCCTAAGGGTAAAGGGAACACTGCCTGAGGGTAAAGGGAGCACTCTGCCTGAGGGTAAAGGGAGCACTCTGCCTGAGGGTAAAGGGAACACTCTGCCTGAGGGTGAAGGGAACACTCTGCCTGAGGGTAAAGGGAACACTCTGCCTGAGGGTAAAGGGAACACTCTGCCTGAGGGTGAAGGGAACACTCTGCCTAAGGGTGAAGGGAACACTGCCTGAGGGTAAAGGGAGCACTCTGCCTGAGGGTAAAGGGAGCACTCTGCCTGAGGGTAAAGGGAACACTCTGCCTGAGGGTGAAGGGAACACTCTGCCTAAGGGTAAAGGGAACACTGCCTGAGGGTAAAGGGAGCACTCTGCCTAAGGGTAAAGGGAGCACTCTGCCTGAGGGTGAAGGGAGCACTCTGCCTGAGGGTAAAGGGAACACTCTGCCTAAGGGTAAAGGGAACACTGCCTGAGGGTAAAGGGAGCACTCTGCCTGAGGGTAAAGGGAGCACTCTGCCTGAGGGTAAAGGGAACACTCTGCCTGAGGGTGAAGGGAACACTCTGCCTGAGGGTAAAGGGAACACTCTGCCTGAGGGTAAAGGGAACACTCTGCCTGAGGGTAAAGGGAACACTCTGCCTGAGGGTGAAGGGAACACTAACAACACCTCACAAGTGGCAGGAATGTAGTGACTTGACACAGCAGCAGGCTATTACAGGTTATTACAGGTTATTACAGATATTAACAATCTTCCTCCCTTTGACAATAGGAGGAAGATTGTTCAAGCAACACTCTTTCCAATAATTGTCTATGTCGACTCAATCGTCAGGCAGCCTCTGTCTTAAAACCTCTAGATTCAGTCAACCACTGAGTGTTGCGTTTTATCACTGGTGATCATCTCTGGACACATTACTGAATTTAGTATAGTTCTGTTGGCTGGGACTCTCCAACTACCAGAAGGGCCCAACATTGGCTATTATTCATAGATAAAACACTTCTCTAAAAACTCCCATGCGACGTCACCTCACTTTAAATTGGAAATCGAGTAACTATAAGACTCTCTAGAGTGCTTGGTAGTAGAGGTTCCACGGGTCTCCCCTGAGTTAGGACTGGTTGGTAGTAGAGGTTCCACGGGTCTCCCCTGAGTTAGGACTGGTTGGTAGTAGAGGTTCCACGGGTCTCCCCTGAGTTAGGACTGGTTGGTAGTAGAGGTTCCACGGGTCTCCCCTGAGTTAGGACTGGTTGGTACTAGAGGTTCCACGGGTCTCCCCTGAGTTAGGACTGGTTGGTAGTAGAGGTTCCACGGGTCTCCCCTGAGTTAGGACTGGTTGGTAGTAGAGGTTCCACGGGTCTCCCCTGAGTTAGGACTGGTTGGTACTAGAGGTTCCACGGGTCTCCCCTGAGTTAGGACTGGTTGGTAGTAGAGGTTCCACGGGTCTCCCCTGAGTTAGGACTGGTTGGTACTAGAGGTTCCACGGGTCTCCTCTGAGTTAACTAACCCAGCACCCACTTACCCAACTGCTTTAACTAATCCAGGTGTTGCCAGCACCCACTAACCAACTGCTTTAACTAACCCTGGTGTTGTTAGCACCCAATTAACTAACCCTGGTGTTGCCAGAACCCACTAACCAACTGTTTTAACTAACCGTGGTGTTGCCAGCACCCACTAACCAACTGCTTTAACTAACCCATTGAAACATTGGAACCATGATGATTAGGAATTTACTCAACTTGAGCTCAAAATAATCTAATGTTGCTATAGAAACCGATGTCAGTGTGCTGCTAACAGTATAGCTTCCTCCACTGTCACTGTCCACATACCAGCCTCAAACTAGTGATTCTCTGCTCGCAAACACACGTTACTGCCCTCCTTGACAACGTACCAACCGACTAAGCTATACAAAAGGATCCAATTGGATAGCTCGATAGGCAACATTTCAAGCTAGCTGTGAAGTGAGCTTCCGCCTCTTCCTAACTCCTTTACACTATGTCAGTGGAGTAAAACTACAGCATTGAAGCAGCTGGAGATGTTGGCAGGTTCGGATCAGGAAGGTCATGACTGAGGAAATAGAGCTAGATTATCTGATTAGAGAGATTTGATCAAGACCTAGCATAGCTTTGAATCTGCATTGATTCATTCAATGGAACAAGTGAAACAACAATTAGTATCCTTATCCCTGGCGTAATGTACAAGTCATCTCTAATTTATTTGCCCATTGGTCCTGACCCACACCCCTCTCTCGCTCTCTCTCTCTCCCTTCATCCCTCTTCAGAGGGAAATGGAAGGTTGAACATACTAACAACCTATACACTTATTGAATTTGGATTCGAAAGTTGTTGTCGTCCCCAATTTGTCAGTAGATGCAGAGAGCAGGTCGCTAGGTGCGAGCCGCTGATATTTCATTCAGTGCAAACCAGCTTTATCTGACTCCCCAGTGACCTTGTCAAGCCTGAGTGTTTCTGCATTCCCTCAGATTAAACTACATGTACCTGTTTTCCATAGCGTTGAATAAGTGCTCCGGAATTGAGGTTTTGAATTGAAATTGTCTCCGTAATGTGACGCCCCCCTTTTCAGCATCCATTCCCATATTGTATAAGCCTGTGGGTCTCATAAGGTAAAGCGATGTCATTTGTATGCAAATGTAGTCACACAAGCAGAGAAGAAGATAGTGTACAGTATAAAATGTAAATATTTAAATCTGCCATATTATGATGAATGCTGTACATAAGAGAAATCACAAAACAAGCAAATGACAGACTGGGGGAAAAATCCTTTATAGATGCTATCACTGTACCACTAACATATTCATAGGCACACTGGTTTTGATACCCAGAAATTAGACATGACACTTGCCATTTACCATCTTAGCATTAGTGCTATAAAAGCATTTTGGTGCCATTTTGTTGCAATGCGAACAACTCCTTCCAATTTGAAAATGGTTTTAGTACCCAAGAGCGCACTCTTCGTGGATATTTAATGGACTTGCATTGTATTTCCAGGTTCCCACTACATGTAAATCTGGACGTCAGTATGTGTTTCATTTTGCATAATGCAATGCCTGTGCCTTGTGGAGTGGCAGGGTCTGAGAGAGTGGGTTTAGAGGGCCAGCTCGCTCTTAGAAATGACATCTGAGAATGTTTGGGCTACAGGGGTTTCAGAGGGGTTTGATATCACTGCAGCATTCTGGATCTCTCACCACCCTGTCCACACAGTAGTCAGAGATGAGAGGACTTCAAACTGCAGTCTTGGGGCTGATGTAACCATCCTCTTAAAAAGAGAGTAACGCCAGACATAATACTATATATGCAAAAGTATGTGGACACCCCTCCACATTAGTGGATTCGGCTATTGCAGCCACACCCATTACTGACAGGTGTATAAAACCGAGCACACAGCCATGCAACCTCCATAGACAAACATGTGCAGCAGAATGGATGTACTGAAGTGTTCAGTGACTTTCAATTTGGCACCGTCATAGGAGGCCACCTTTCCAACAAGTCAGTTCGTCCAATTTCTGTCCTGCTAGAGCTGCCTCGGTCAACAGTAAGTGCTGTTATTGTGAAGTGGAAACATCTAGGTGCAAGAACGGCTCAGTCGCAAATTGGTAGGCCACACAAGCTTACAGAAAATGGTCTGTCCTTGGTTGCAAAACTCACTACCGAGTTCCAAACTGCCTCTGGAAGCAACGTCAGCACATAACTGTTCATCAGGAGCTTCATGAAATGGGGTTTCCATGGCCGAGAAGCCGTACACAAGTCTAAGATCACCATGCGCAATACCAAGTGTCAGCTGAAGTGGTATAAAGCTCACCGCCATTGGATTCTGGAGCAGTGGAAACACGTTCTCTTCAGTGATGAATCCCTCTTCACCGTCTGGCAGTCCAACAGACAAATCTGGGTTTTACGGATGCCAGAAGAAAGCTGCCCCAATGCATAGTGCCAACTGTGATTTTTTTTTCATGGTTCGGGCTAGGCCCCTCAGTTCCAGTGAAGGAAAAGGAAGGACCAACTCCACATTAATGCCCATGATATTGCAATGAGATGTTCGACAAGCAGGTGACCACATACTTTTGGTCATGTAGTGTATCTGCATGCTATATTTTTCAAGAGGTCTCTTTTAGCTCACCTCAGATGTCACGTTCTGACCTTAGTTCTTTTGTTATGTCTTTGTTTTAGTATGGTCAGGGCGTGAATTGGGTGGGTTGTCTATGTTCGTTTTACTATCATTTGGGATTTCTGTGTTCGGCCTAGTATAGTTCTCAATCAGAGGCAGCTGTCAATCGTTGTCCCTGATTGAGAATCATACTTAGGGAGCCTGGTTTCACTTTTGAGTTGGGGGGTGTTTATCTTCCGTGTCAGTTACTGACTGTTTCGTTTATTGTTTGTGTTCCAGTGTTCTGTAGTGTTTGATTAAACATTATGGACACAACCCGCTGCGCATTGGTCCTCCAATCCTTCTCGCTACTCCTCCTCAGAAGAGGAGGACGAGATCCGTTACATTAGATCAACTCAGACCACAGAGGGCTCATGAGCAAAAAGGGTTTATTTTCTTTCAGCTTCATATCCATATGCCCTGTTTAAAAACAAAAATCGAACAAAATGTGCTTTCTAGAGTGAATAGATTTGAATACCTACCGCAAACATAAGTGCATCAAATCTTTGTGAGAGTCATTCAATGGCCGGCACCTCTGCAATCAACGTGCCAGCTTTTCCGGCTCCAGACAAGTTTTTCTGTGGCAATTAAATGTGAACAGTTGATGTCAGAGAAAGAGCTTGCTTGGATACTGTACTGTAACTTCCTTGTCTGAGGCACTAGCTCATCCACAGAACAACTTCAAAAGGCCTGTGCTTATCCCAGGGGCAGCACTGGAAGTAGTGATATGACAACGGTAAAAAAAAAACATTTTAAACAGAATCTTCTGAGGAAAACATGGAACTCTAATGAGAGGAGAAAAGGAGCAGGACTGTGCAGTACACTGCTGTGTTGTATAATACACTTGCTGTAATGTAAAGAAGTTGTGTAAAAAACGGTTGTGTAATATAAGTATGCAGAGGAGGTGTCAGTTGTAGATTAGTGTTGTACCCATGTTTCAGGTGCTTTTTTTGCTGAAAAAAGAATTGTAAGGGATGGGATGAGAAAGCCCATATATCCCAGCTTTTGAGAGCTGGAGTTTTGGATAAACACTGTGATTGTTTTGTTGTTAGGCTGATGTACAGTGCAACTACTTCTCTGATAGAGTTCAGTGTGTCAAATCGGATGGCCTGTTGTCCGGACCTCTGGTAGTCTCTATGGGGGTGCCATAGGGCTGAATTCTCGGCCCGGCTCTCTATTCTGTATACATCAACGATGTCGCTTTTTCTGCTTGTGATTCTCTGATCCACCTCTACGCAGACGACACCATTCTGTATACCTCTGGCCCTTATTTGGACACTGTGTTAACTAACCTCCAGACGAGCTTCAATGTCATACAACTCTCCTTCCGTGGCCTCCAACTGCTCTTAAATGCAAGTAAAACTAAATGCTTGCTCTTCAACCGATCGTTGCCAGCACCTGCCCGCACGTACAGCATCACTACTCTGGACGGTTCTGACTTAGAATATGTGGACAACTACAAATGCTAGGTGTCTGGTTAGACTGTAAACTCTCCTTCCAGACTCACATTAAGCATCTCCAATCCACAATTAAATCTAGAATTTGAATTCCCAGTCCCTGCTGCTGAAAAACATCCGCACAGCATGATGCTGCCACCACAATGCTTCACCGTAGTGATGGTGCCAGGTTTCCTCCAGTCATGACGCTTGGCATTCAGGCCAAAGATGTTGGTTTCATCAGACCAGAGAATCTTGTTTCCAATGGTCTGAGAGTTTTACAGAGGAGCAGCTTTTTAAATGTATTTTGTATTTTTTTAAACCTTTATTTTACTAAGAAGTCAGTTAATAACAAATTCTTATTTTCAATGACGGCCTAGGAACAGTGGGTTAACTGCCTTGTTCAGGGGCAGAACGACCGATTTGTACCTTGTCAGCTCAGGGATTCGATCTTGCAACCTTTCACTTAGTAGTCCAATGCTCTAACAACTAGGCTACGCTGCCATAAAGGACTTGTTGGTGTAGTGCTGCAGGCGTGGTTGTCCTTCTGGAAGGTTCTCCCATCTCCACAGAGGAACTCTGGATCTCTGTCAGTGACCATCGGGTTCTTGGTCACCTCCCTTCTCCCCGATTGCTCAGTTTGGCTGGGCGGCCAGCTCTAGGAAGTGTGTTGGTAGTTCCAAACTTCTTCCATTTAAGAATGATGGAGGCCACTGTGTTCTTGGGGACATTCAATGCGGCAGAAATGTTTTGGTACCCTTCCCCAGATCTGTGCCTCAACACAGTCTATTCTCGGAGCTCTACGGACAACTCCTTCAACCTAATTGCTTGGTTTTTGCTCTGACATGCACTGTCAACTGCTGGACCTAATGTAGACAGGTTCTTGCTTTTCCAAATCAAGTCCAATCAATTGAATTTACCACAGGTGGACAATCAAGTTATAGAAACAGCTCAAGGATGATCAATGGAAACAAGATGCACCTGAGGTCAATTATCAAGTCTCATAGCAAAGGGTCTGACTACTTATGCAAATAAGTTATTTCTGTTTTTTATGTTTAATAAATGTGGTTGGGAAAAAAAACTGTTTTTGCTTTTTGCATTATGTGTAGATTGATGGGGATTTTATTTTATTATATCTATTTTTAGAATAAGGCTGTAACCTAACAACATTTGTAAAAGGTCAAGGGGTCTTTGGCATGTACAATGCCTTGCGAAAGTATTCAGCCCCCTTGAACTTTGCGACCTTTTGCCACATTTCAGGCTTCAAACATAAAGATATAAAACTGTATTTTTTTGTGAAGAATCAACAACAAGTGGGACACAATCATGAAGTGGAACGACATTTATTGGATATTTCAAACTTTTTTAACAAATCAAAAACTGAAAAATTGGGTGTGCAAAATTATTCAGCCCCCTTAAGTTAATACTTTTATGCGCCACCTTTTGCTGCGGTTACAGCTGATAATTTTGCACACCCAATTTTTCAGTTTTTGATTTGTTAAAAAAGTTTGAAATATCCAATAAATGTCGTTCCACTTTCATGAAGGGTTTTTCTTTATTTTTACTGTTTTCTAAATTGTAGAATAATAGTGAAGACATCCAAACAATTAAATAACACATATGGAATCATATAGTAACCAAAGAAGTTACAAACAAATCAAAATATAATAGCCACCCTTTGCCTTGATGACAGTTTTGCACACTGGCATTCTCTCAACCAGCTTCATGAGGTAGTTACCTGGAATGCATTTCAATTAGCAGGTGTGCCTTCTTAAAAGTTAATTTGAGGAATTTATTTTCTTCTTAATGCGTTTGAGCCAATCAGTTGTGTTGTGACAAGGTAGGGGTGGTATACAGAAGATAGCCCTATTTGGTAAAAGACCAAGTCCATATTATGGCAAGAACTGCTCAAATAAGCAAAATAAAAAAACAGTCTATCATTACTTTAAGTCATGAAGGTCAGTCAATCCAGAAAATTCCAAGGACTTTGAACGTTTCTTCAAGTGCAGTCGCAAAAACCATCAAGAGCTATGATGAAACTGGCTGTCGTAAGGACCACCACAGGTATGGAAGACTCAGAGTTACCTCTGCTGCAAGGGATAAGTTTATTAGTGTACTTGAACTCATCATAGAGTTAAAGTAACAGACACATATCAACATCAACTGTGTAGAGGGGACTGTGAATCAGGCCTTCGAATTGCTGCAAATAAACCACTACCAAATGGCACCAATAAGAAGAAGAGACTTGCTTCGGCCAAGAAACACAAGCAAGGGACATTAGACCGGTGGAAATTTGTCCTTTGGTCTGGAGTCTAAATTAGAGATTTCTGTCTCCAACCGCTGTGTCTTCGTGACACGCGGTGTGGGAGAATGGATGATCTCTGCATGTGTAACTGGCTGCAGGGAAGTCAGGCGCAGGAGAGCAGAAATGGGTAACAACCGGAGCAGTTTAAACCAGGTGTGTGGGAAAACAAGACAAAACAAATGGAAAATGAAAGGTGGATCGGCGATGGCTAGAAGACTGGTGACATCGACCGCAAAACGCCGCCCGAACAAGGAGAGGAACCGACTTCGGCCGAAGTTGTGACAGCATGTGTATTTTACACCGTAAAGCATGGAGGAGGAGGTGTTATAGTGTGGGGGTGCTTGGCTGGTCACACTGTCTGTGATGTATTTAGAATTCAAGGCACAATTAACCACCATGGATACCACAGTATTCTGCAGCGATACGTCATCACACCTGGTTTGGCCTCAGAGGAAATATCATTTGTTTTTCAACAGGACAATGACCCAACACACCTCCAGGCAATGTAAGGCCTATTTTACCAAAAGGGAGAGTGATGGAATGCTGCATCAGATGACCTGGGCTCCACAATCCCCCGACCTCAAACAAATTAGTACACAAACGGCTAACTAATTCCACATTGGTAACATATTTCATTTTTTAATTTTTAATTTGACCTTTATTTAACCAGGTAAGCAAGTTGAGAACAAGTTCTCATTTACAACTGTGACCTGGCCAAGATAAAGCAAAGCAGTTCGACACATAGAACAACACTTGCTCGTTGATACTGTTGTAAAGGTGTACAGAGAACGCATAACAACTTTCACTGCTATCACACCGACCTACCTGTTACTCCAGCATCTCACTATGAGAATGTCAATCCGTTACATGGTTTTAGAGTCATCAACTGAAGGTTTTCTGTTTTTAAGCATTTGTAGAGGTGTCGTAGGAATTATCAGCACAACGCCTTTCCACTCTAACCGATATTTCCGACATAATTAATTTGATCCAATTAAAAAATAACACATCTGACACCAGTGCTGTTTCGTGAGGAAGTATCAACAAGCAGAATATAAATAGTCTTGTTACATGAGGGAATGTCAATTTCATACCACCAGAAGAATGATGTTCCCTGCACTTAGTGCTGCAAACCCCTTTTCCCCGAATGAGCAACAACAGTGTGGAGATTGGTTGATTTTCAAAGATTTATCATGATTAGCACTGTAACATGGGCTGGTGTGCCTTATTCCATACAGAACCGACTTGTTAGCTGAACATAGGATACTGACACATGAAATCCCTGTCTGGCTTGATATTGCCACTCTCCCCTGTATAATTTGATACTCCAGCATCAAATCCCAACTGGCTGCAATGAGTCCTGATTGTTGCAGTGCCTGGGTACTGTAATATCCCCTGATATCCCCTGCAACCGCCAACCTCAGCAGCCTTTGTTAATATTTAATAGGAAGGAAAGGCAGCTTACAAAAGAGATGGTATTACACAGTGAGAATTGGACTGTCTTCAACACACAGCTAGTGCACTCCGACTCTTCATTTTTCACACCATCATTAGAGGCAATCACCTGTAAATGCCCCCTCGTCATGTGGTTTTCATAAGGCCAGAACAGGTGATGTAAGTCATTTATGACCAATGATTGCATAATAAAAATGGAGCATATTAATCAGTCTCATCTTAATAAGACCTGTCCCCAGTTTGCAGCTCTGAGCGGGGCAGCTCATTTAGTGGTTTAATTACTATGTAGTGCCATGGGGGTTCTGTCCATTCATTAGAGGACAATTCATCAAATTGGGAATTTGACTAGATTTCTGAAATATTGGTTGTGCACACGCAGATGACACTCCCACCCTGCAAGATAGATACTTGGACAAATGGGATGTATCATTGAGCAGATAATTCAGTGCCGGTCGGTGACATTTAAGATGAGGGAGGACGGTAATTTTTTTTAATGAGAATGGCCTTATTTCTATTACAGCATATTGGATGACTGTCATTTATTTTCCATTCATCCAGTTAAATTTAACATCGATAGGTTCAGGCTACTACATGATATTCAAATCTTCCCTATACCCATCATGAGGCTGCTACAACCTAGCCTATGAATGAGAGTTTACAACGAAGGTGCACAGTTTGAGAGAAATTTGAGTAATCAGGGTGACAGACATTGACACATTCAATACCGCCTTGCACCCTTGTCTCTAGCTGATCTAGGGTGTAATCATCAGTCCAACAGTTGCAAACGAGAGGTCTAAGGCACTGCCTCGCAGTGCTTGAGGAGTCACTACAGACCCGGGTTTGAACCCAGGCTGTGTCACAACCGGCCGTGACTAGCATTGGCCGGCGCGAAATTGTTGTTAGGGGAGGGTTTGGCGGGGGGGGCTCATAGCGCTCTAGCAACTCCTTGTGGCGGGCCAGGTGCCTGCAGGCTGCCTCTGTGTCACATCTGCTCCTGCTCCCCCACTCTGGTGCTTGAGGTCACCAGTTCACTCATCATTAAGCACACCTGCCACCATCGCCATCGTTACGTGCACCTGCATCGTTACGCGCACCTGCGCTAATTATGGGACTCTCCTGGACTCCATTACGTCATTTACCTCCCCTATATCTGTCACTTCCTCAGTTTCATTCCCGAGTCAGCATTGATGTTGTTATGTTCCTCCTGTCCAGACGCTGTTCTTGTTTTTTTTTTAATGTCTATTTATTATTTAATCCAAAAGTGAAAGTGAAAAAAATACAACTAAATATAGCTCTCTCTCTCTCTCTCTCTTTCTCTTGCTTCTTTGATTGAGTGGGCTACATATGTCAGTTCATGCTGCAAGAGCTCTGATTGAGGACATCCTCCGCAAGTTGTCATAATTACTGTGTAAGTTTATGGAAGGGGTTGAGAGCCATGAGCCTCCTTGGTTTTGTATTGAAATCAATGTACCCAGATGAGGATGGAAACTAGGTGTACAACATGGTGCTACCCTACAGAGTGCTATTGAGGCTACTGTACACCTTCATTACAAAACAGTGTGTTTTAATCAATTATTTGGTGGCGTGAATATATTTCGTATTTAGTATCTAAAAAGGATACATATTTGTTTGTTTGTGTATTTTACCCCCTTTGTCTCATTGCTGAAACCTCCCAAAAGGCTTGGGAGGTGAAGGATGAGTCATGCGTCCTCCGAAACATGACCCTTCAAACTG
Organism: Oncorhynchus gorbuscha; assembly: GCF_021184085.1. Taxonomy (NCBI): domain Eukaryota; kingdom Metazoa; phylum Chordata; class Actinopteri; order Salmoniformes; family Salmonidae; genus Oncorhynchus; species Oncorhynchus gorbuscha. Next base: position 15,361,215 of record NC_060178.1, read on the forward strand.
CATTTCTTAACATCAATGTGTCAGAGGAAACACCATTCACTTGACGACTGAGGTCAGCCTGCAGGCACCCAGCCTGCCACAAGGAGTTGCTAGAAAGCGATGAGCACTGCGATGCAGTGCCTTAGACAGCTGTGCCACTCGGGAGGCCAAAAGATAACTTTTTTTATGTTTCACTATTTTTGTTTTTATGAAATTCACTGAGGAGTGATGGGTTTGTATTTTTCTAAACTTTTAATATTATTAATCATTCATTATAATAGAGGCATGAGGGGTGCCATAGTCTAGGGTCTACACCATAAGTTAATGTTATCTGTAGAAGGAATGGTTATGGTGGAGGCAATTAAGCTTGGAATGTGTTGAGTACAGGGGAAACGATCACATGTTGGCAGGCACTGTGGGGAGCCGTGGATTAGTGATGGAGGGGGTGAATAAACTTGGTTTAAACTTTCATAGTGTCCGTCGAGTTTTTACTCTGATATTTAGAACCTAACAGGAGGATGGTCCTCCCCTTCCTCCTCTTAGGAGCCTCCACTGATATACATTCATAGAGGATTGTATACCGTGTTCAAGTAAAAACACTGAAGCAAACTGTGGTTGCGTGCGTTCATGGGTGTATTCATTCTGCCGATAATGTTGAAAAAAGTGGTTCCGTTGGTAGAGCATCGCACTTGCAACGCCAGGGTTGTGGGTTTGATTCTCACAGGGGAACAGTAAGAAAAAATATGAAAATGCATGCACTCACTACTGTAAGTCGCTCTGGATGAGAGTGTCTGCTAAATAACTCTAATGTAAATGTCATATTAACAGGTGCAACGCCTTTGAACTGAGTTTGATGACGATCTTCTCTGAGCACTGTAACGGGGGAGTTCTCTGAACACTGTAACTGGGGAGTTCTCTGAACACTGTAACTGGGGAGTTCTCTGAACACTGTAACTGGGGAGTTCTCTGAACAACTGGGGAGTTCTCTGAACTGGGGAGTTCTCTGAACACAACTGGGGAGTAACTGGGGAGTTCTCTGAACACTAACTGGGGAGTTCTCTGAACACTGTAACTGGGGAGTTCTCTGAACACTAACTGGGGAGTTCTCTGAACACTGTAACTGGGGAGTTCTCTGAGCACTGTAACTGGGGAGTTCTCTGAGCACTGTAACTTGGGAGTTCTCTGAACACTGTAACTGGGGAGTTCTCTGAGCACTGTAACTGGGGAGTTCTCTGAACACTGTAACTGGGGAGTTCTCTGAACACTGTAACTGGGGAGTTCTCTGAACGCTGTAACTGGGGAGTTCTCTGAGCACTCTAACTGGGGAGTTCTCTGAACACTGTAACTGGGGAGTTCTCTGAGCACTGTAACTGGGGAGTTCTCTGAACACTGTAACTGGGGAGTTCTCTGAGCACTGTAACTGGGGAGTTCTCTGAGCACTGTAACTGGGGAGTTCTCTGAACACTGTAACTGGGGAGTTCTCTGAGCACTGTAACTGGGGAGTTCTCTGAGCACTGTAACTGGGGAGTTCTCTGAGCACTGTAACTGGGGAGTTCTCTGAGCACTGTAACTGGGGAGTTCTCTGAGCACTGTAACTGGGGAGTTCTCTGAGCACTGTAACTGGGGAGTTCTCTGAGCACTGTAACTGGGGAGTTCTCTGAGCACTGTAACTGGGGAGTTCTCTGAGCACTGTAACTGGGGAGTTCTCTGAGCACTGTAACTGGGGAGTTCTCTGAGCACTGTAACTGGGGAGTTCTCTGAGCACTGTAACTGGGGAGTTCTCTGCTGTTTGAACTTGAATAGCTAGATAGCAGGATTGTCAACAGAGCTGAGAGGTTTCTTAAATCCATGGTGAAAGGTGCCTGATCTCCTGACAGCCCTCGTAGGGCAGGGTTTCCCAACTCCAGTCCTCGAGTACCCCCAACAGCACACATTTTAGTCTTAGCCCCAGACAAACTCATCTGATACAAATCATTAGGGCTTCCCTCAATTACACAATATGAATCAGGTATAGTTTTGTCCCGGGTTACAACAAAATTGTGTGCTGTTGGGGTACTGGCATAATTCGGAAACACTGTCCTAGGAGATAACAATCGATTAGAGTTTGTGTGTGCACCGTTCCCTGAAGTGGCTGGTGGAGTGTAGAAGGTCACATTAAATCATGATTAGCTCTAAACTTTGTTTACCCTCCGACAAAACATTCAGTCATATATTTAACCAGAAGTGTTACCAGATGATGTCACATTCCATTTGATGTTCTATTTCCTTAAGATATTCCCCTCAGACAACATCCTATCATGGCGCCCCTCAGAGAAGCGACACACAGCAACACGCCCCAAACTCCCTCAATTACACAACATTGACAGAGATGACAACAACTAAGCATAACCATTTGGAGGTTGGGAACACCAGGGGGAGCAGATTGGCCATTACCCTTGAAAGGGTAAAAATAGAGGAGATAATAACTAGTTTTGTTTGGGACAGTACAAATGTGGTGAGATGGCTCCCCTGATGGAGCTGAAAGAGACACAAAGAGATGGAACAGGTGCAGATGGTCATTAAATGGACTGTAACAAGGAGAGATTGGATTTCGAGGAGAGATCATCGCTTAAGTCAGAGCAGAGCGCCTAATGATATATTAAAGCAGTCTGAAAATGATGGAAGGTTATTATGGACCTCATTAAAGATGGAGGAACGCTTCTGTCGACGGGCCCGACATGCCTTATCAAGTGCTGTTTATTTAAATTCCCTGTGATGAATTCGCCACATCTGGCAGAGGTTTTGGAAGAAGGATGGCACACGTGTATGTGTGTCCGCTGTTTTAAGCAGGGAGTCAGCAACACCTGAGAACTTCCCAATTTTGCAAAAACATCAAGCTAACTACATAAGTCGATAATACAGTATGTCAGGCAACTAAAGCCAGGAGGTACCATCTCTTATGGTTTGAAACTTAACGCAGTTTTCTAACTAGAGAGGATGGGTGGGTGGATTGATTTCTCTGGCTCCCTCATCTCTATTCTGTTATTGTGATGAGTAGTATTGTTCTGTTTCTCCCCTCCCCTCTCTTCCTCCATCTCTCTATACATGTTCTCTCTCCCCCTCTCTTCATCCATCTCTCTATACATGTTCTCCACCCCCCTCTCTTCATCCATCTCTCTATACATGTTCTCTCTCCCCCCTCTCTTCATCCATCTCTCTATACATGTTCTCTCTCCCTCCTCTCTTCATCCATCTCTCTATACATGTTCTTTCTCCCCCTCTCTTCATCCATCTCTCTATACATGTTCTCTCTCCCCCTCTCTTCATCCATCTCCCTACACCTGTTCTCCCCCCCCCCTCTCTTCCTCCATCTCTCTATACATGTTCTCTCTCCCCTCTCTTCATCCATCTCCCTACACCTGTTCTCTCTCCCCCTCTCTTCATCCATCTCCCTACACATGTTCTCTCTCCCCCTCTCTTCCTCCATCTCCCTACACCTGTTTTCTCTGCCCCCTCTCTTCCTCCATCTCCCTACACCTGTTCTCTCTCCCCCTCTCTTCATCCATCTCCCTACACCTGTTCTCTCTCCCCCTCTCTTCCTCCATCTCCCTACACCTGTTCTCTCTCCCCTCTCTTCATCCATCTCCCTACACCTGTTCTCTCTCCCCCTCTCTTCATCCATCTCCCTACACCTGTTCTCTCTCCCCCTCTCTTCATCCATCTCCCTACACCTGTTCTCTCTCCCCCTCTCTTCCTCCATCTCCCTACACCTGTTCTCTCTCCCCCTCTCTTCATCCATCTCCCTACACCTGTTCTCTCTCCCCCTCTCTTCATCCATCTCCCTACACCTGTTCTCTCTCCCCCTCTCTTCATCCATCTCCCTACACCTGTTCTCTCTCCCCCTCTCTTCATCCATCTCCCTACACCTGTTCTCTCTCCCCCTCTCTTCCTCCATCTCCCTACACCTGTTCTCTCTCCCCTCTCTTCATCCATCTCCCTACACCTGTTCTCTCTCCCCCTCTCTTCATCCATCTCCCTACACCTGTTCTCTCCCCCTCTCTTCATCCATCTCCCTACACCTGTTCTCTCTCCCCCTCTCTTCATCCATCTCCCTACACCTGTTCTCTCTCCCCCTCTCTTCATCCATCTCCCTACACCTGTCCTCTCCCCCCTCTCTCTTCATCCATCTCCCTACACCTGTTCTCTCTCCCCTCTCTCTTCATCCATCTGTACTTGTTCTCTCTGCCATGACCCTGCACTCTCTATCCCTGTCACTTTTTCTTTCCTCTCTCCTCTTCAACTCTGTCTCTGCTCTCTCCTTCACCTTTTTACGTTCTCATCTTCTCTTCTCTTTCATTTGCTATCCCCCTCTACTTACCCTCTCATTCTCACCTTCCCTTTTCTCCCTCTGCTTAAAAAGGAATGTTTATTCAAGTTACGCCGCTAACAATTTCAAATGTACCGCCGTTTATTCCAAATTAACTATTGGAGCGCGAGTTATTGCGCTTTGGGATGTTCGCCAGTTCAATTAAGGTTCCGTTGGGTTGCAAACACCCGACGTTGAAACAGGTTATGTCATTTCGGCGACAGGTGTTTATGTTTTTGGACTCACCGGAGCAGACTTTAGAGTTATCGTTTAAAATCAAGTATGACAATAGACTGTATATGGCTTCTGATAGTACGGGTAGTCAACAGTGTTTTGAGTGTGGGGATGTTGGTCATAAGTGACATGCTTGCCCGAAAAGGGAGAAGGCCGAAGGAGGGGCGCAGGTAGTCCTCGTAACGCCTGGGCCCACTGATGTAGGAAGAGGTGAGCCGACAGCGGTAGAGCAGCCACAAGCACCTGTTGAGGAACAAGTTATCCGTGCTGAGGAACAAGTTATCTGTGATGAGGGCACGGAGTTGCAACTTGTATTAGAGGGAAATGTTATGCTGCAGGAAGGTATTGTTGTAGAAGGTAAGGATGTATCTGAAGAGCCAGTTCCTCAGACTGGTTTGCAGGTGCCCAGTACGAGTGCTGGGGTAAAGGACGGGATTCATGTGGAGCTAGGCTCCCAGGTAGTGGAGGAGGTGCCCAGTATGAATGCTGGGATAAAGGAGGGGGTTCATGTGGAGCTAGGCTCCCAGGTAGTGGAGGAGATGCCCACTACAAGTAACGGGCTACAGGAGGGGGTTCATGTGGAGCTAGGATCCCAGGGAGTGGAGGAGATGCCCACTATGAGTAATGAGGTACAGGAGGGTTTTCATGTGGAGCTAGGCTCCCAAGTAGTGGAGGAGATGCCCACTACGAGTGCTGGGTTTCATGTGGAGCTAGGCTCCCAGGTAGTGGAGGAGATGCCCACTATGAGTAATGAGGTTCAGGTGGGGCTAGTCTCCCAGGTAGTGGAGGAGATGCCTGGTACGAGTGATGAGGTGCAAGTGGGGAGTGTTGAAAGGGATGTGGTAGAGGGGAGTCAGTTGTCTGTGGTCTCAGCTGAGGATCAGAAGAAGGATATGGATATCTCTTTAGATATGACAGCTGCTGGTGAGGACTCAGTTTATGATCTAAAGGAGGTAAATTAATTTCTGGATCAGACTTTTGGGAAATCTGTCAAATTGGCAGATTATTTTGATGTTGATAAGTTTGTGAGGTCAGCTGTGATGTTACAGAAGACGGTGGGGTTAAACCAATTGAGTGAGAAGAAGCGGTTTCGCTTGAGGAAATGTATTACTGCTGTTGCAGCAGCAAAAGGTGGTGGGAAACGTGTCTTTTTTCTCCTTGGTTTCTCTGTGCTTTCTTCTGCTTTTCCTTTCTCTTTTCTACATGGAGGTACTAAGGGTTGGTTCTCTCAGTATTAATGGAGGAATGGACAGGAATAAGAGGGCTTGGGTGTTAAAGTAATAAAACAGAAAAGGTGTAATGTAGTTTTCCTACAGGAGACTCATAGTGATGAGGAAAATGAGGTTGACTGGGGTATGTGGTGGGAGGGGCAGCATGGACTCAGTCATGGTACTACTTTCAGTGCTGGGGTGGCAATCTTGTTTTCCTCGGGCTTAGGGGTGCCTGTGGTATCTACAACAGAGATTGTCAAGGGTCGGGTTTTATTGGTCAAGGTGGATGTTATGGTTTTATTTGTTTGTTAATGTTTATGCTCCCAATGAGGGTACAGAGCGTATTGCTGTATTTGATCAAATAAAGGAAACCTTAAAACAATGTGATCAAGAGGGGTGTATGGTTTTAGGGGGGGACTGGAACTGTACAGTGGATTTTTACTGTTGATCGCACCGCTGAAGAACCTCACCTGCGGTCAGCCACTTGCCTGTCTGGCCTAGTAACTGAGTTTGAGCTTTCTGATGTGTGGAGAGTAAGGAATGCAAAAGTTAGGCAGTACACATGGCAAAAAATTTATGAAGGTCGTGTCAGTGCAGCAAGGTTAGACAGGTTGTATGTATCTGAGCAATACTGTAGTAGGGTTGGAAAGTGTGCCATTACTCCTGTGGGTTTCTGTGATCATCATATTGTTACTGTTGATATTCACTTGTCCTGTCCACGAAGGTCATCACCTTACTGGTATTTTAATGTTCAATTGTTACATGATGTCATGTTTTGTGACAGGTTTTTGTTGTTTTGGGAAAAATGGAGGGTTATAAAAGGGAATTTTGAGTCCTTGCGACAATGGTGTGAGGTTGGGAAGGCCTAAATATGAGTATTTTGTCGACAGTATACTGCTCTGTCTCAAATTGAAGTTAAAGAGACTATCAAGGCCCTTGAACAGGACATCAAATCTATTGAATTGAAGCTGCTCACTCAGAACGACCCTGGACTAGTCATGAACTTACAGGACAAGAGACATGAACTGAGGTCGTTTCTGCATGAAAGAGTGAAGGGTGCCTTGATTAGGTCTCGTTTCGCTTCCCTCAAGGATATTGATGCTCCTAGTGCTTTTTTTTAACCTAGGACAGTCGACATTTCAACGTAAACAGATGGTCTGCCTTCATCTCCCTGATGGGAAGGTGACCACGGATGACAGTGCAACGTAAACAGATGGTCTGCCTTCGTCTCCCTGATGGGAAGGTGACCACGGATGACAGTGAAATGCGTCAACATGCCGTAGATTTCTACCCGGCCCTCTATAAGGCGGAGGATTGTGACTCTCTGGTACTGAACTGTTGTTACACGGTCTTCCTCAATTGGGACCTGAGCAGAGAGTCGCATTGGACTCTGACATTACACTGCAAACTGTCCACAGCAGTTATGCAGCTCCCAACAGGCCGAGCCCCTGGCATCGATGGTTTACCATCTGAGTTTTATAAGCACTTTTGGGGGTCTATTGGGGAGGATTTTTACAAAGTGGTGTGTGAATATTTTCATGAGGGTTCTCTTCCTGGATCCTGTCAACGTGCGGTGCTTTGACTGTTGCCAAAAAAGGGGGATTTGGCTCTCATAAAATATTTGAGACCTGTTGCTTTGCTGTGCGCTGAATACAAAATTGTTTCTTAATGTCTCTCAAACAGGTTGAAAGAGTATCTGGGATTGTTGATCCACAAGGACCAGTCCTACTGTGTACCTGATCGCTCTATTGTTGACAACTTGTTTCTGATAAGAGATGTTTTAGACATTTGTAAACTGTCTGATGTAAATGGGGGTTTATTTTCTTTGGATCAGAAGGCTTTTGATTGTGTGGACCTCCAGTACTTGTTTAAAACAATGAAAGCCTTTGCGTTCGTGGATGTTTTTTTGTATTGGATGAATTTACTGTATGCTGGGGCCTCGTGTATGGTGAAGGTGGGGGGTGGTTTGAGTTGCCCCATCCCTGTCCAAAGGGGCATCAGGCAGAGATGCCCAATTTCAGGGCAGTTATATAGTCTGACGATTGAACAAATGCTTTGTTTTTTAAGAGTGAAGCTTACTGGTTTCTCTGTGCCAGATGTAATGAAGGGTCCCACGATAGCACTGTCTGTGTATGCAGTTTTTATTACAGGGGGTGAAGATGTTAAGGTTCTCTCAAACGCTTTAAAGGTGTATGAGGGGCCCTCCTCAGCTAGAGTCAATTGGGGAAAGAGTGAAGCGCTGTGGGCAGGTCAGCTTCAGATTGGGTCCACTCCACGGTTACCAGGGAGGCTTCAGAGGGGCAGAGACGGGATGAAGACTTAGTTTTGTTTTCCTAAATCAAATCAAATCAAATTGATTTATATAGCCCTTCGTACATCAGCTGATATCTCAAAGTGCTGTACAGAAACCCAGCCTAAAACCCCAACCAGCAAGCAATGCAGGTGTAGAAGCACCTGTAGTTGTGTTGCTTTCTAGGCTCCGATGTCTTTCAGAAAAAGAACTGGGAGGGTGTAGCGGAGAAAGTATGTGCCAGACTGTCAAGGTGGAAATGGGTGCTGCCCCAGCTATCTTATAGGGGAAGGGTCCTGGTAGCTAATAATCTTGCTGCCTCTACCCTGTGGCACAGACTAATGATTTTCCAGCCACCAAAGGGGCTGATACAAGAGCTTCAGAGGACCCTTGTCAATTTCTTCTGGTCTGGACAACACTGGATTAAAGATGCAGCCCTGTACCTGCCACTGCACGAGGGTGGACATTTCCTCTAGAATCATGGCTTTCTGGCTCCAAGCAGCCCAGAGATTGTTGTACAGAGACGGTTCTAGCTGGGTCGAAACAGCCTACATATTGATGAGGAGAGCGGACTGTTTGGGCTTAGACAAGCACCTCGCTGGAGGAGCTGGGAGAAAGAGCGGGATCTGACCATCTCGCCTACTGAGGAAGGTCGTAGCTGAGGTCTGCAACTCCTTGCCAGTGCTTCATCTGCAGTATGTGACTGACACTTCCAATTCTGATCGATGGAAGGAGGGTCTGGATTATGTGTTCCCTGCACTGATTGATAGTGCTGCGATGTGGGGCATTCAAGGAGTATGTGGGGATGCTGCTTTCCTTCGATACCCCGGAGCTGGGGGAGTTCAAGGAGGTGAGAAAGAAGGCCATGTACAGAATATGTGTAAAGGTGTCCCATGCCTCTTCCCTGGAAGGGGTAAAATCGGCGAGGTGGGCGGGTGTGCTTGGTCCAGGTGCCTCTCCAAAAGGCTGTTGGCGATCATTATACAAACTGCCTATTGATAAGAGGACAGCTGACCTCCAATGGAGGGTAATACATGGAGCCATAGCCACCAATATGCATCTGGTACACCTGGACTCTACTGTTGGGGAGGGGTGTCCATTCTGTGCTGAGTCTGAATCTCTGGCACATCTGTTTTTACTGTGTCCCAGGTTGGTCGGGATGATTGAACTGATCACTAATTGGTTCTCAACGTTGGGAGAGGTTTTCTCTTCCCAACTGTATATATTTGGGCCAAAGTACAGGTTCGGTCAAAGGGGTGTAGTTGTGTTGCTTAATTTTGTGTTAGGGGCAGCAAAATTAGCGATATGGAAGACCCGAAAAAACAGTATTCGGGGACAGGGGTCTGTGGATGTGGTGGGAATGCTGGAGGGAATGTTGGCAGCGAGACTAAGGGTTGAGTTTGCCTATTATAAACTTGTCAACAGTATTGATCTGTTTTTGAGTATATGGGGTTTTCAGAGGCTGTTGTGTTTAGTTACTGTGGAGGAGGAATTGGAGTTGTTTTTAATTGATGTGTAACTGTGGTTTTGTATGAGTATTTATTGTGTGGTGGGCCCCCAGACCCAATAAAGATTATTTAAAACTCAAAACTCCCTCTCTCACCCTCTCTCTCTCTCATATTCACTCTCATTGGCTCTCTCTATGTCTCTCTATCTCGTTCTACTCAACACTTTCACATCTCCACCTCTTCACTCCTTTCTCTCTCCCAACATGTCTCCACCCCTCCATTGCTCTCTCTCCCACCCTTTCCTCACTCATATATCTCTTCTCCTTGCATCTCTTGCAAGCCCTCCACTTCTCTCTCTCCATCACTCTACCCCCCTCTATTTTCCTCCATTGTCCCCCCTATATGCCTACACTCCTCTTCTCTCTCATCCCCTCCCTCTATTTCCCCTTTTCTCTCACTCCTTTCCCTCCCCTGTCCACCCCATTACACTTCTTTCTCTCCTTCACCCCCCCTCTCTCTATCCACCTCTTCCTCTCCCCACAGGTGGCGTGTGCATTGCCCAGTCTCTGAAGATCCCCAGGGAGCCGATGCCGGGGGAGTTTGACAAGCTCATTCTGCGACTGCTGGAGACCTCCAACGCCCGAGCCGTCATCATGTTTGCCAATGAGGACGACATTCGGTGCGTGTCTCTGTCTCTCTCACACAAACACACCCACTCGCACCCACTCGCACCCACCCACTCGCACCCACTCGCACCCACTCGCACCCACTCGCACCCACTCGCACACACACACACACACACACACACACACACACACACACACACACACACACACACACACACACACACACACACACACACACACACACACACACACACACACACACACACACACACGTTCTCCTTTAGTCAGTACACTCTAGGCACCATCGAGTCAAGTACAGAGGGTTTATCCTCAATCAGTTAATCCACAAACTCCTCACTGTGGATTGAGATAACAATGTTTCGATTAACTCCAGGACACTTGGTAAAAGGGCCTTGTCTATGTGGTGCAGTGCCTTGCAATGCTGTTCCTTTCAGCACATAGGACTCAGAGGTTATCTCGACTTCATCTGATTAAGATTGAATTAGCCGGTGATGGTAATATGCACAGTTGAATGAAAGCATTCTTCCCGTACCTCTCACCTGAACACCTGCAACCCGAGGGAGGGAAACAACTCAATCCCCCATGCACCAGAGGGTAATAAGTCAACTCAGTTTCCCAAAATCCTGAGGACTAGCTAGAGCCATGCAGCTTTCCTAATATTGTTATATTAGGCCGGATCTCCCTGAGGTGGAACTCAGGAGGAGTTGAGAACTTTGGGAGAGGGTGACTTTGCAGGAATCAAAATTTTAATATGGCTTTGTTTCACATTTACCCATTTAAAAAAAAATTCATATGGAAGCCATCAGGCTTGCAAGCTTAGATAGATCATTGGAAATATCGGAAATGTATCTCAGATTGGATGATGCTGCAGTTGGGGTCGAATCCATACAGTAAAGTGAATTTCACTGAATCTAAATGTAACAACTTCCTTATTCTTTTTCTCACAGCCGTATCCTGGATGCGGCCAAACGCAACAACCAGACGGGTCACTTCCTGTGGGTGGGCTCAGACAGCTGGGGCTCCAAGATCTCCCCTGTGGTCCAGCAGGAGAGAGTGGCAGAGGGGGCCGTCACCATCCTCCCCAAGAGAGCCTCCATAGACGGTGAGAGATCAGGGATGACTGAGCCTCGCTGACCGTGCCCAGCAAACAATGGGGCATAATGGATATGTTTCTAGCACTGTGAGATGTACAACCATTATGTGTTATGAAGTGTGGCTGTAACCTGAAGGTGAAATACGTTTATATTGTCCTTATCCCAGCCTTCGACCGTTACTTCCGGAGCCGTTCCCTCTCCAACAACAGGAGGAACGTGTGGTTCGCTGAATTCTGGGAAGAAAACTTTGTGTGCAAGTTAGGGATGCATGGCAAGCGACCTGGGAGCCCCAAAAAATGCACAGGTACAGCATGTTCTATCTTATGTACTGGGACTGTGGGTGTTTTGGGGGGAGGAGGGCATAACTGGAAAAGTATTCACTGAAAATACTTGTTCAATTGTGGTAACAGAAACAACCCTAACCTTGGCTACCATTTCCACACAAGAGGGAACGTCATTGTCTGGGGACGAGGTACAGAAGAGAGAACACCATTGTCTGGTGACAAGGTACAGAAGAGAGAACACCATTGTCTTGCGACGAGGTACAGAAGAGAGAACACCATTGTCTTGGGACGAGGTACAGAAGAGAGAACACCATTGTCTTGGGACGAGGTACAGAAGAGAGAACACCATTGTCTTGGGACGAGGTACAGAAGAGAGAACACCATTGTCTTGGGACGAGGTACAGAAGAGAGAACACCATTGTCTTGGGACGAGGTACAGAAGAGAGAACACCATTGTCTTGGGACGAGGTACAGAAGAGAGAACACCATTGTCTTGGGACGAGGTACAGAAGAGAGAACACCATTGTCTTGGGACGAGGTACAGAAGAGAGAACACCATTGTCTGGTGACGAGGTACAGAAGAGAGAACACCATTGTCTTGGGTACAGAAGAGAGAACACCATTGTCTGGTGACGAGGTACAGAAGAGAGAACACCATTGTCTTGGGACGAGGTACAGAAGAGAGAACACCATTGTCTGGGGACAAGGTACAGAAGAGAGAACACCATTGTCTTGGGTACAGAAGAGAGAACACCATTGTCTGGTGACGAGGTACAGAAGAGAGAACACCATTGTCTTGGGACGAGGTACACAAAAGGACATACCCTCGGACAGCCATTGAGTCTGCTACTGGAGAGTATCTGCATCCAAATTCTCCACAGACCCGAGCCCTGCTAGTGTGGATTACCCAGCCAATCAATGCAAATGCTTTTGATAGGCAAGATGTGATGGATGTTGGTGGGAGGTGGAGGGAGTGTTGTGCTGTTGTGAATCGTGCAGTTGCTTGTTCTTTTACGTGCGTATAGTATGGATTATTAAGGTTAATTGTCCTATGACCTATTACAATTTACTTTGATTATCTCAGCCTTCCTGCACCAAGTCTAGGCTGACTCATACCTCCAGTTATAGCAATGTCATTTCATCCCACTGGAACGCCACATTCAGTATCTAGGGGAATATGTGGGGAAAAGGGTGGCTGATGTTTGAAATGGGAAACCGTATGTGTCACTCTTCTGATGTAAGTGCCTGAGGCAGAAACAACCATATTACAGACATGCTGTATGACAGAAGATGTGGATTGCATGTGTTTGTGTTGAAGATGTCTGGAGACAAAGGATCCACACGCTCTGTGTGTGGGTTGTTTCTTTTTGTGTGTGCGTGTGTGTGCGTGTGTGTGTGTGTGTTTAGGAAGACTTTATGTATGTTGTGTTGAATGCATGATCTATTGTAATAATAACATTTTCAGTCATAAAACGCTGTTCATGCGCCTGTGCAATTGTTTTTTAGTAAGTGTGTGCATTTTTATTTGGTTTTGTATGTAGGATGTGTGTGTATTAATGTGGCTGCGTTTGAGATTTTTCTCGCCCCAAAAACTCTGTTTGTGTCGGGGGTATGCTGAGACAGACGGCTGTCCCTAGCCCGTATTCCAGACAATGCTTATTGTTCTGACACGGTGACTTGAAGTAATGAGAATAATTATGGTGCTGTCGTCTCCGTGCGTCGCTCTTTTGTCCAATCCCTACCTATCTCTCTCTCCTTCCCTCTCTCTCTCTCCTCCTTCCCTCTCTCTCTCCCTCCTTCCCTTCCTCTCTATCTCTCTCTCTCTCCGTTTCCCCCTCCCTCCCTCTCTCCATCCTTCCTTCCTTCCTTCCCTCCCTCTCTCTCTCTCTCTCCGTTTCCCCCTCCCTCCCTACCTCTCTCACGCCCTCTCTCCATCCTTCCCTCCCTTTCTCTCTCTCCGTTTCCCCCTCCCTCCCTCCCTCCCTCCCTCCCTCCCTCCCTCCCTACCTCTCTCTCCCTCTCTCCTTCCTTCCTTCCTTCCTTCCCTCTCTCTCTCGCTCTCTGTTTCCACCTCCCTCCCTACCTCTTTCTCTCCCTCCCTCCCATCTTACCTCTCTCTCTCTCCCTCCTTCCCTCCCTCTCTCTCTCTCTCCCTCTATCCCTCCCTCCCTCCCTCTCTACTATTTATCTGCAGTAGGATGCACACAACGCTCCAGTGCTGATAGATTCAACAACACACAGCCAGATCGACTGATAATTATCAGAATTTTTAAAGGGGAGGCATCAAATCATGACAGCGTGACAAAAAACGCAGCGCATTCTGTCACGTAACAAAGCAGATACGTAGTGATCCAGCGAAAGCATCACACACTAACTTTGGTGTGGAGGGAAATTATAAAAAGTCGTCGCACTTAAGCCGACTGAGTGCGACAGCCAGATCAGCCCGAGGGTTGTTCCAAAGTGAATTCCACATCACATAGCTTAGCACGTACACCGCTTGTCTGCTGAGAGTTGCATTGTGCTGACTACAATGTCCCCACTGTGTGGGGGCGAAAAAATGTAATCCTTGATGATTTTGAGGAGTTTTCTGGAGCACAGGCACTTTGGGACAAATCCTTTGGAACATGTCAGACACGCCAAACAGGATGTGGGAAATGCGCGGTGAGAGTAGCCAGGCAGCAGGAGGGCCGAGGAGAAGAACACAAAAACAACAATCTCAGCTTTCCAAAAATACCCCCTGTATCATACAGTATCCCCTTCCATTATGAAGCTCATGTCATTTTGCCTGAGCAAGGTAGTCGGTCTGAAAGCCGTTTGCCCCTGTCAGAAAGTCGGTCTGAAAGCCATTTGCCCCTGTCAGAAAGTCGGTCTGAAAGCCGTTTGCCCCTGTCAAAAGCACTCCAGGCTTTTTTGCTCTATTCTTTCCCATGTGTGAGAGTGAGGGTAGCAGCTTGAATTGATTTTATTAGCAACTGGAGAGTGAGTTTTAGTGAGGAGAGGAGCTGTATCCCTTATCTGGAGCAGAGTAATCATGCAACAAAACAAACGGCTGAATCAGCACTGCCTCTGGTCATCGTCCACCTGTGTGTGTTGTATGTACTTCTTTTTTGGTGTATGGCCATTGCAATATCACAAAATACCTCATCCCTCTTTTAAACCTACAAAGAAAATAAGTGCTGACATACTAGAGAATGCATGTCGTGTTCATGTGATTAAAACCAGGTGTTTGAGGACATATACAGGGTCTATAGAGAGTCTACCCTTGGATTTCTTCACATTTTATTGTGTTACAAAATGAGATTAAAATGGATTGAATTATTATTTTTTGTCGCCGATTTTGATATGGCAATGTGGAAATACTCTGTAATAGAAGATATATATATATATTTTTTTAGATGAATGAAAAATAAAACAGAGCTGCTGTGAAGGAAGTTGTCAAGGAAGTGAGTTTGTGTTTATACAGGACCTCCCACCTCCACCTACCGTCAACCAATCATGTCATTGTGGAGCTCTACGGAGCCCTCCGCATTGTTGCAAAATTTGGGAGTTGATTTGGCCTCTGCAAGCCTCCGGAGGCGCCACAATTACATCACACCCTCTGTACGGAGCTTCCGGACTGCAATGCTGGATCAAGCATAAATGAGCTTCAAAGTTTAACCATACTGTAATGTAAAGTGCCAATACACAACCACAGATGTACCCACCTGCTTCTTATGCAGTTAAACCATGGAGTGTTTCCCCTATACTATTATGTTGGGCCACCCGCCTAGCCTCCACCCACTTCCAGCCAACCGCTATTGGCCACCGGGAAACAGATACCCTGAGGCAGAATGTTCAGTCACGAACACACCCTTAATAGCACTTGTGTAACAGCTGTATTGTTTCTCCAGCCTCGAGGCAACAAATACAGAACAGAAGCCATAGAAGTCCCTGTAAAAGAGCTGTTCTCCAGTGGGAAATGAGAAGAGTCACAGCAAAGGAGTTTCGGAATCAACACACACTTATGCTCTAAAAGGTGGTACACAATCCACTGCAATGTGATATAATGCAGAACTAATGGGTCGCTTCAGAGGCGAAAATAAGTTGTTTTGTTCCGTGTGTGTGTGTGTGTGTGTGTGTGTGTGTGTGTGTGTGTGTGTGTGTGTGTGTGTGTGTGTGTGTGTGTGTGTGTGTGTGTGTGTGTGTGTGTGTGTGTGTGTGTGTGTGTGTGTGTGTGTGTGTCAAGTAGGTCAGGTATGTTAAGTGCACTGTTAGATGGTAATTGCTGTTGCTCATAATTTAGTACCTCTTTTACTCAGTTTGACAGTATCTTGCAGTGATGATGACATTGAATTATCACTTATATTATTAACACTTATCTTTTCTAGTGGAGGAGAGGGAATCAGAAATGAATTCGCATCGAGTGCATTCGGAAAGTATTCAGACCCTTTTTCCACACATTTAGTTACAGCCTTCTTCTAAAATGTATTTTTTTTAAATCTATCTACACACAATACCCCATAATGACAAAGCGAAAACAGGTTTTTAGAAATGTTAGCCAATGTGCTAAAAATAAAAAAACAGATCAATTATTTTTTTAAGTATTCAGACCCTTTTTCCGAAACTCAAATTGAACAGGTGCATCCTGTTTCCATTGATCGTCCTTGATATGTTTCTAGAACTTGATTGGAGTCCACCTGTGGTCAATTCAATTGATTGGACTTGATTTGGAAAGAAACACACCTGTCTATATAAGGTCCCACAGTTGACAGTGCATGTCAGAGCAAAAACCAAGCCATAAGGTCGAAGGAATTGTCTGTAGAGCTCCGAGACAGGACTGTGTCGAGGCACAGATCTGGGGAAGGGTACCAAAACATTTCTGTAGCATTGAAGGTCCCCAAAAACACAGTGTCCTCCATCATTCTTAAATGGAAGAAGATTGGAACCACCAAGACTCCGCCCGGCCAAACTGAGCAATTGGGGTAGAAGGGCCCTGGTCAGGGAGGCGACCAAGAATCCGATGGCCACTCTGACAGAGCTCCAGAGTTCATCTGTGGGGATGGAAGAACATTCCAGAAGGACAACTATCTCTGCAGCACCCCACCAATTTGTCCTTGATGGTAGAGTGGCCAGACAGAAGCCACTTCTCAGTAAAAGGCACATAACAGCCTGCTTGGAGTTTGCCAAAAGGCACCTAAAGGACTCTAAGACCATGAGAAATAAGATTCTCTGGTCTGATGAAACCAAGATTGAACTCTTTTCCTGAATGCCAAGCATCACATCTGGAGGAAACTAGGCACCGCTCACCACCTGGCCAATACCATCCCTAGGGTGAAGCATGGCGGTGGCAGCATCATGCTGTGGGGATGTTTTTCAATGGCACGGAGGGAAAGATAAACAGAGCAAAGATCTGTGAATACCTCATACTGGGGTGAAGTTTCACCTCCCAACAGACAATGACCCTAAGCACACAGCCAAGACAATGCAGGAGTGGCTTCGGGATAAGTCTCTAAATGTCTTTGAGTGTCCCAGCCAGAGCCCGGACTTGAACCCGATCAAACATATCTGGAGAGACTTGACAGAGCTTGAGAAGATCTGCAGAGAAGAATTGGAGAAACTCCCCAAATACAGGTGTGCCAAGCTTGTAACGTCATACCCAAGAAGACTTGAGGCTGTAATCGCTGCCAACTGTGCTTCAACAAAGTACTGAGTAAAGGGTCTGAATCCTTATTTAAATATAATATTGCATAGGGAATTGTGTGTAGATTGATGAGGGGGGAAAGTTATTTAATCCATTTTAGAATAAGGTTGTAAAGTAACAATGGTCTATAAATGGTCTATAAATCACAGTAAGTTAGGGGTAAATGCCCCATTTGGTCGATACATCACAGTAAGTTATGGGTAAACACCCCATTTGGTCGATACATCACAGTAAGTTAGGGGTAAACACCCCATTTGGTCTATGAATCAGCATTTCGCTACACTCTCATCTCTACCATGTGTATGTGACAAATAAAATTTGATTTGATTTGAATCACAGTAAGTTATGGGTAAACACCCCATTTGGTCTATAAAGCACAGTAAGTTAGGGGTAAACACCCCATTTGGTCTATAAACCACAGTAAGTTAGGGGTAAACACCCCATTTGGCCTATAAATCACAGTAAGTTAGGGGTAAACACCCCATTTGGTCTATAAATCACAGCGAGTTAGGGGTAAACTCCCCATTTGGTCTATAAATCACAGCGAGTTATGGGTAAACACCCCATTTGGTCTATAAATCACAGTAAGTTAGGGGTAAACACCCCATTTGGTCTATAAATCACAGTAAGTTATGGGTAAACACCCCATTTGAGAATCACTTGAGGAAAAATTAGAACATGCTTTATGGCTCTATGGGGGTGGTCTTGAAGGGCCACAGTCATTAATTGTAATGAATTAAGATAATGAAATATCTTACAGACACAACGACCCGAGGTCAGAGGGCACAGTGTCTGCATTCCATCATGGCATTTGTGCGCCCTAGGTGATATTGTCAGTGTGACTCTGTTGAGCTGTAGACATGTTTACAGTCCGTACATCTAAGCACCTCATTTCCCACCAGATAAGTGTGTCCCTTTTTTAAAAGCAAACCAATAACTTAATTATACCCTCCTACCACCCACTCAAGCAAATGAAACTGAATGAGGAAATCAATGCAATTACTGAAGATAGTTTTTCTCCTCCTCCCCAACTTCGTCCCTACTGTGAATGTCATAATCTTTTCCACTGGCTAGTAATGAGCACATAGTCAAAAGAAACAATTAAATATTCCATAAATACAGGTAGGCTTACTATTTACAGTAACAAGTGTCCAACACGATTGTCATGACAACAATGCCATGGAGTATTTTACCTTGTTTTCGGCCACAGCTGTATCACATCTTTCAGTTTCACTTTCCTTATTATACAACAAACACACTTGAGCTTGAAATGTTCACGGCACAACTACTTCTTAATTTCCCCAAAAAGTACGAGTTACTTTTTGCAGTATACTTACACACTCTCATTTTTTAACCAATAAGTAAGCATAGCAAAGTAACCATGAACAAGACTGGTAAGAGGTTCAACCTACAGGACCTGAATCAGTGCAGACTGCCCTAAGACAAAGAGAGCAGGCTGATGTCAATTAGACTTAGATTATAAATATTTGATTACAGACTTCTGCTTTCTTGCACTTTACCTCAGCTGAGCAAAGTAACCCATTTGTCTCCTCTTTTCAAAACGGTTGCTACTGTTCAATTCCCCTTCAAAGATTCATAATACATAATGCTTTAGAAATTCCCTGAAAGAGGTTTGCAGTCACATGAAAGCTTAATCTTGGCATCCGTTTCATCCTGCCCATTTGATGAGACATCTTTTGCACTCTCATGAGCTTGATTCCAAACATATCCCGATCAAACGCGATCTTGACAAAACTCTTCCCTCTCTAATGCCCTGGCTTCTTGATTTGAAAGCAGACTGAAAGTCAGGGGAGGAGTCGCCTTCTTTTGGAGGCTGAAGATGGAGGCTAAGAGCACAGCACCTTTTGGAAAGGACACTTTTTGTTCGGGGTTTTCTTCAAAGTCTTAAATGGCTGTGTTATCTTCCGCCAAACATCTTCCCAAGGTTGCCATTAGTATCAAAGACCCACTTTGACATTCTCCTTTGAAAGTGATGGCGAAGCAAAAGAGCGAAATAGTTTATAATAGTGAAGAGCATAAGAAATGTAGTGATGTTTAGAGGTTCTGCCACATGCCAATATCTTTGAGGAGATAGTCCTGGTCAGCCTGCCTTATACTGGATATTAACAGTCTACATTCAGTGGATTGGACAGAATGATAGGGCTTTTAAGGCTTTGGAATGGATACCCTTACATTGACATGTTTTCTAGGTCTTGTATAGGCACTCAGTAAAGTAAGACGGTCAGTTGTGGGAAATGGATCGTTTGCAGTGGACATCTCTGATCTAGCCCCAACATCTTGGACAGAGTGCAGTCGTAAAAACAATGAACCCAGATAAGAGCGGAAAATAACTTGTGCCGGTAGTTTCTGAATATTTATTAGGGGGACAGAAGCTTAGTGTCGTGCCAGTGTCCTGCCAAATTCCTCAGGGCTGCTTCCTCATTGCCAAAAAATGTGTGATCTGACCCGGATATGCAAATACCCTGCCTGATTTGCATATATTGTTAATTGGAAATGTATAAATTAGCTATGCAGACACAAAAAGGAAAACCCCAATTAACTCCCATCTTCCTTCTCAGCTGTTGTAGTTGGCTGCTGTAATTCAAATAGACACATGTCAAATAGACACATGTCAAATAGACACATGTCAAATAGACACATGTCAAATAGACACATGTCAAATAGACACGTGTGTGGCAGCGAAGGTGTCTAGGCCAGCGTGTAATTGCACGCTTGTTAGTTTAAAGCCTTTCTAAATATCACATTTTTTAATGAGGGAAAATAGAAAGTCATTGGCATAGCCCATGTGAATGGAATGATTTATCAGAACAGAACCATGTCACTCAGGCATGCCATATGGGCTGCTCAGTAATTGGACCCCTCTCTCAATGATTAGGCCAAATTTGTATGTTCATTATTAGTAGATCATATTACACTCCTAGTTCCTCGGTTAAATCATCCAAAGGACACATTCTCCATTCTGACCCAGAGAATGACAACTGAAACATCGGCAGCGTAGCCTAGTGGTTAGAGCGTTGGACTAGTAACTGGAAGGTTGCGAGTTCAAACCCCCGAGCTGACAAGGTACAAATCTGTCGTTCTGCCCATGAACAGGCAGTTAACCCACTGTTCCCAGGCCGTCATTGAAAATAAGAATATGTTCTTAACTGACTTGCCTGGTTAAATAAAGGTAAAATTAAAATAAAATAAATTTCATGCAACATGTTGTTGCCTTGCGTATACTAGCTACCGGTAAATCCTGACCAGATAAGAATATAGATTTATTTTGAAAGTGAATGACTGTGGCAATGAGTGAACTTCACATCATCTTAAACGTTGCTCCACAACCCAGTGACAATGCTCAGTGATGAGCAGGGATGTGTTATCTTGATTAAATTGTTTCAGGACAATTTTGCATTAGATAGAGAGGCCAGTTGAGGTGTAGACTCTCGCTTTGTGCTCAATAGTTTTCCATTTTTCACAACAAATGTTTTTTAATTATGGTCTGTGTGCTTACTCACAGTGGCTGCTCTGCTCACTCTTAATGACTCTAACCTAAACAGCTCATCAACCTTAATCAGGAAAAATGAAGACATTGCTTTGAGTAAAAGCGGAACACTGCCTTAAGGGCCATCCACAACAAGGACAATAATTATAACGATAGCTAGAACACTACAAAAATAAAATAAAAGTTGTTCTATTCAAGTGAACAGCAGCGTCCACACGACGTGGAGAATGATAACAGTAGTTATCGTTAGGATCACTTTCAGAGCAACCTTTTCCCTTTCCCCCCAACAATACAACGTCAACAACCAATCAAAAACTAGTTCGATTGAAGTGTTCTAGGTTCTAGGTACGTGAGGAAAATCCTCTCGGAGGGGAGAGGAGGGAAGTTTTCCTAAATAACTGGGCATGTGAGAATAATGGCAGCCATATTAATTATAGGACGACTTGGGAGACTGATGATCCATGACAGAGAGAACATCTCAGTGTTGGCTTCTGTTAAGGCTGATACATCCTGGCAAAATACAGCATCTGAGAGTCCTGTTAATACCTTTCTGGACCTTGTAAACTGTCTAGAATACACCCATAACTTATCAGAATGGTTGCATAATCAGGCCTAGGCTGTATGCAGTTATTTTGGCATGAAACATGCATTCAAAACAGGACGTTTGAGCTTTTATTCAAATTAGCCTACATTTTACAGCCTAGACAATAGTTTGCAGACAAGTGACAGGGTAAGGCAAGTTTGCATAGACTTAGGTTGGAGTCCTTAAAACCTGTTTTTCAACCACTCCACACATTTCTTGTTAACAAACTATAGTTTTGGCAAGTCGGTTAGGACATCTACTTTGTGCATGACACAGATAATTCTTCCAACAATTGTTTACAGACAGGTTATTTCACTTATAATTCACTGTATCACAATTCCAGTGGGTCAGAAGTTTCCATACACAAGGGTGACTGTGCCTTTAAACAGCTTGGAAAATTCCAGAAAATGATGTCATGGCTTTACAAGCTTGATTGGCTAATTGACATCATTTGAATCAATTGGAGGTGTACCTGTGCATGTATTTCAAGAGCTACCTTCAAACTCTGTGCCTCTTTGCTTGACATCATGGGGAAATCAAAAGAAAAGAAAGATCTCAGAGAAAAATTGTAGACCTCCACAAGTCCAAATGCCTTAAGGTACCACATTCATCTGTACAAACAATATTACGCAAGTATAAACACAATGGGACCACGCAGCCATCATACCGCTCAGAAAGGAGACACGTTCTGTCTCCTAGAGACGAACGTACTTTGGTGCGAAAAGTGCAAATCAATCACAGAACAACAGCAAAGGACCTTGTGAAGATGCTGGAGGAAACAGGTACAAAAGTATCTATATCCACAGTAAAACCGGTCCTATATCGACATAACCTGAAAGGCCGCTCAGCAAGGAAGAAACCACTGCTCCAAAACCGCCATAAAAATGCCAGACTACGGTTTGCAACTGCACATGGGGACAAAAATCGTACTTTTTTGAGAAATATCGTCTGTTCTGATTAAACAAAAATAGAACTGTTTGGCCATAATGACCAATGTTATGTTTGGAGGAAAGATGGGGAGACTTGCAAGCTGAAGAACACCATCCCAACCATGAATCACGGGGATGGGGGCATCATGTTGTGGGGGTGCTTTGCTGCAGGAGGGACTGGTGCACTTCACAAAATAGATGGCATCATGAGGAAAGAAAATTATATGGATATATTGAAGCAACATCTCAAGACATCAGTCAGGAAGTTAAGGCTTGGTCGCAAATGGGTCTCCCAAGCGGACAATGACGCCAAGCATACTTCCAAAGTTGTGGCAAAATGAAGGACAACAAAGTCAAGGTACTGGAGTGGCCACCATAAAGCCCTGACCTCAATCCTATAGACAATTTGTTGGCAGAACTGAAAAAGCATGTGTGAGCAAGGAGGTCTACAAACCTGACTCAGTTACACCAGCTCTGTCAGGTGGAATGGGCCAAAATTCACCCAACTTATTGTGGGAAGCTTGTGGAAGGCTACCCGAAACATTTGACCCAAGTTAAACAATTTAAATGCAATGCTACCAAGTACTAATTGAGTGTATGTAAACTTCTGACCCACTGGGAATGTGATGAAAGAAATCAAAGCTGAAATAAATCATTCACTCTACTATTTATTCTGACATTTCACATTCTTAAAATAAAGTGGTGATCCTACCTGACCTAAGACAGGGAATTTTTTACTAGGATTAAATGTCAGGAATTGTGAAAAACTGAGTTTAAATGTATTTGGCTCAGGTGTATGTGAACTTCCGACTTGAACTGTACATTGAAATATTATTGCCAATTGTCACTATGACATTGAACACACCCTGAAGCACTGAATGGTCTATATTACTGCCTTGTTAGTATCCCTACGGTGTGCAGTAGGATGCTTTGATTGACAGATGTAAGCTACTGTAGAACGATACACTATAAACTTTCCTCTAGTGTGGATGCTCGCTGACGTTTTATAGTTATGTATAATTGATCATTATAGCTCTCGTTATAGTTATCGGCCTTGGTGTGGATAGCCATTTAGCCTGTTTGGTAGGCTGCTGTCTCATCGATTGATTTGCCACAGACTGAGCATGGCTGCAACCCTTTGACTCCACATTCTGCCAGGTATAGATGCTATCTCCCTCAGCTTCACTCAGTTTTCCCCAACCTGGCTAGTTGGTCAATTATATCCTAGATAGACCTATATACCCACAGTAGGTGGGGGTGCAGTTGGTTTCATTTCTAGTAATGAGAAGTACATGACTAGAATTCTATCATTTGGAGTTGAGATTAGTGCATACTAATGAAGGCTGGGCATGTTTCCTACAATTTTGTCTGCTTAGTTTCGTCTGTGTATTCTACAACAAAGAGGAATCTTGCAGGACAAGGCCAGACTTAGAAGCATATCATTATTATTGCCGCGTCGACACATTTCTGACGTTAGCAATAAACAATGGGGAGTATAACGATAAGCTATTCATGTAATGTTCAGGCTTGTCAGACCAGACGTGTCGTATTTGCCTTGACGTTGGAGTTGTTGGTCTTTTCCTCGATTAATCTCATCACACAAGACTATCTCTGTAATTAGTTTGTCATTTATCTAATTTTCTAATCTATTTGAAACATAGTGAGGCCCCCCTGTGCATGAGAGAAAATGGGAAACAGAAACTAGTCAGTCATGTTGAGAGGGAATTAAATGTGTCCTTATAAGTGATGTTTAATTGAAACGTCAGAAACCGTGATTAAGTTGTCTGTGTATTGCCGCACATTATTCAATATGATAAAGGGATTTCATCTCCTGTGTACTATCGGCTAGCCTCGTTACCAAACACACAGAGGCAAATACACCCTGTGAGGTTTTCTCTTCGTCTAGTGAACTGTGTCCTAGAATAAAGCTTACGTTTTTCTGGTGCTGTAAGATGGGGATTCTGTTTTATGAAGTTTGTTTTGCTGGTGCTGTACGATGGGGATTATGTTCTATGAAGTTTGTTTTGCTGGTGCTGTACGATGGGAATTCTGTTTTATGAAGTTTGTTTTGCTAGTGCTGAACGATGGGGATTCTGTTTTATGAAGTTCGTTTTGCTGGTGCTGTACGATGGGGATTCTGTTTTATTAAGTTCCGAGTTAACCCCTCTTGTGTAATCGTTTTTTTTTTAATGTGAGACCCATTCTTTAGAGCAGCAGTGTGATATATTATGTAGACTTTTTCATTTTCCAGGGTAATTTGCAGATGTCTCAAATTGCTCATACTTGTAGATTAGTACTAATGATTCAGGTGTTCTGGAGTAATTCCCTCAAGGCAAACTAATGATTAGCAAACTTGGACAGTGCAAGTTCAGTATGTGCATACTGATTCATATAGAACTAAGTTTCCTACAAAACAAAGTTTCCTACAGAAGTAAGTTATAGCACATCAAACCAGTTATGGAAAATATGGACTTTGTCCAAACCCTATTTGTCTGATGCAGCATGTTTAGTAAACTGGACAACTGCCCCACACCTTGCTGTCAGGTAGTCGTGATTAAATGTACATTTGAATACGTCTTCACATCTCACATGCCACATAGTTTTCTTATGACAAGGAAATAAATACTGGCCCTTCCTACAATCGTGACTACTGAGCAGCAACATCTTTCAATTTGAGTATGAACTGTGCAAGTCATGCTCCAATCATGCTGGGTCTACAGACAAGTAATCAGTCTTTCCTGCTGTGCCAAATGCCTCCCTTTCAGACAGATCTGTCACACCAAGAGCTTCTATCAAATTTCATTGAATTTAATTTACAAGGGCCTATTAATGCAAAGATGTCAAGATCCTTGAATGAGGGCTTGCTCGACCATAGTTCAGCACACACTTTCTTTAAACTTAATTTCTCTGTTTGTTGCCAGAGGAATCTGAAGGAAAGTTTGAGAAACATAACAATGGCTATTTTTTTTCCACTATTCTATTGACTAGTAGACACCTAAAACATAATGATTTGCAGTGGGTCATGTACATGACTTAACTGCTGCTTGTAGGGAATGGGAATTGAAATCAATGTAATCAAAAAGGTGAATTATTTTGTTTCCAGTGGGTCCGACGTCCTCTTAATTACAAGCCTACGTACAGTAGGATACAAAAGATTATTTGAAATGCTAGTGCTGTCTGCATGTGCCTAAAGTGAAAATGGTTGACAGTTACATTGTGATATGTATGTATTGTGACATGTTATATTAAACTGTGAGATGTAATCATTCATACAAGGACTGTGTGAAAAAGTCAGGGATATTCATATTGAATAGATCACGAACGTGGGAGTCTTAAATATTGACTGCCTTATTCTTCAATTCACACCTACTCAGTACAACTGCCGAACACTGGACTAATTTGACAGTCAACGACAGAACTGTCTATTGAACAGTGGCATTTATCTTACTGTTGTTCTCCTCTTGTCCAGGACTGGAGAAGGTGGGCCGTGACTCAACCTATGAACAGGAGGGGAAGGTACAGTTTGTGATGGATGCTGTATATGCCATGGCCCACGCCCTACACCGAATGCACCGGGAGCTCTGCTCAGGGTACCCAGGCCTGTGTCCACGCATGGCCAACATTGACGGCAAGGAGCTACTGACCTTCATCAGGGCGGTAAACTTCAATGGTAAGGACCCTTTTCAACACATCATCACCATCACTGTTATCATCTTCATCATCATCATCATGTGGCATACACTTTTCCAACTTTCATTCTTCCTCATTACATTACCATATGATTGTTATGGAACCTTCCCCTACATTTCCATTATTGTCTCACTCCTTTGTTTCTGTTTCATTGTCGTTATACCCTCTACAGACACTTCATTCATTACTGCAATTCCCCCTCCTCGAGCACCTGATCATTTATTCATCTCTCAGCCTTGACCTCTTCATTTCTCCAATACTGTGTTTTGGTTAATCATGTCACAAGACCTTACTTTTTCATCAAATTATCCAGCACCATCCTCAGGCAATTGCTTTAATTGTTTGTCTAATTCTCATTTCTGGAAAGGCTTACTAAAATAAAGCGTAAGATCCAGGTCATGTGACATGATTAACAAAAAACACTAATAAAATGCCCTCTCCTAATAAAATGCCCTCTCCTCTTCTTTATTTAACTAGGCAAGTCAGTCACGAACAAATTCTTATTTTCAATAACGGTCTAGGAACAGTGGGTTAACTGGCTTGTTCAGGGGCAGAACGACAGATTTTTACCTTGTCAGCTCAGGGATTCGATCTTGCAACCTTTCACTTAGTAGTCCAATGCTAGCAACCGAGATCGAGGCTACCGGCTACCTCCTCTGCTCTTCTCTCTTCACTCTTCTCCTCTGCTCTTCTCTCTTCACTCTCCTCCTCTGCTCTTCTCTCTCCACTCTCCTCCTCTGCCCTTCTCTCTTCATTCTCCTCCTCTGCTCTTCTCTCTTCACTCTCCTCTGCCTTCTCTCTTCACTCTCCTCCTCTGCTCTTCTCTCTTCTCTCTCCTCTGCTCTTCTCTCTTCACTCTCCTCTGCTTTTCTCTCTTTACCCTCCTCCTCAGCTCTTCATTCTCCACTCTCCTCCTCTGCTCTTCTCTCTTCTCTCCCCTACTCTGCTTTTCTCTCTTCCCTCTCCTCTGCTCTTCTCTCTTCACTCTCAGCAGGTAGCCTAGTGATTAGTTCATTGGACTAGTAACCAAAAAGTTTTAAGATCAAATCTCCGAGCTGACAAGGTACAAATCTGTCGTTCTGCCCCAGAACGAGGCAGTTAACCCACTGTCCCTAGGCCGTCATTGAAAATAAGAATTTGTTCTTAACTGACTCCGCTCTTCTCTCTTCACTCTCCTCCGATCTTCTCTCTTCACTCTCCTCTGCTCTTCTCTCTTCACTCTCCTCTGCTCTTCTCTCTTCACTCTCCTCCTCTGCTCTTCTCTCTTCACTCTCCTCTGCTCTTCTCTCTTCACTCTCCTCTGCTCTTCTCTCTTCACTCTCCTCCGCTCTTCTCTCTTCACTCTCCTCCGCTCTTCTCTCTTCACTCTCCTCTGCTCTTCTCTCTTCACTCTCCTCCTCTGCTCTTCTCTCTCCACTCTCCTCCTCTGCCCTTCTCTCTTCACTCTCCTCTGCTCTTCTCTCTTCACTCTCCTCCTCTGCTCTTCTCTCTTCACTCTCCTCCTCTGCTCTTCTCTCTCCACTCTCCTCCTCTGCTCTTCTCTCTTCACTCTCCTCTGCTCTTCTCTCTTCACTCTCCTCCTCTGCTCTTCACCCTTCACTCTCCTCCTCTGCCCCTTCTCTCTCCACTCTCCTCCTCTGCTCTTCTCTCTTCACTCTCAGCAGGTAAGCCTAGTGGTTAGTTCATTGGACTAGTAACCAAAAAGTTTTAAGATCAAATCTCCGAGCTGACAAGGTACAAATCTGTCGTTCTGCCCCAAAACGAGGCAGTTAACCCACTGTCCCTAGGCCGTCATTGAAAATAAGAATTTGTTAACTGACTTGCCTAGTTTAAAAAATGTACTCTGTGCTTCTCTCTTCACTCTCCTCCTCTGCCTTCTCTCTTCACTCTCCTCCTCTGCTTTTCTCTCTCCACTCTTCTCCTCTGCTCTTCTCTCTTCACTCTCCTCCTCTGCTCTTCTCTCTTCACTCTCCTCCTCTGCTCTTCTCTCTTCACTCTCCTCCTCTGCTCTTCTCTCTTCACTCTTCTCCTCTGCTCTTCTCTCTTCACTCTCCTCCTCTGCCCCTTCTCTCTCCACTCTCCTCCTCTGCTCTTCTCTCTTCACTCTCCTCCTCTGCTCTTCTCTCTTCACTCTCAGCAGGTAAGCCTAGTGGTTAGTTCATTGGACTAGTAACCAAAAAGTTTTAAGATCAACTCTCCGAGCTGACAAGGTACAAATCTGTCGTTCTGCCCCTGAACGAGGCAGATAACCCACTGTCCCTAGGCCGTCATTGAAAATAAGAATTTGTTCTTAACTGACTTGCCTAGTTAAAAAAATGTACTCTATGCTTCTCTCTTCACTCTCCTCCTCTGCTCTTCTCTCTCCACTCTCCTCCTCTGCCCTTCTCTCTTCACTCTCCTCCGCTCTTCTCTCTTCACTCTCCTCCGCTCTTCTCTCTCCTCTGCTCTTCTCTCTCCTCCTCTGCTCTTCTCTCTTCACTCTCCTCCTCTGCTCTTCTCTCTTCACTCTCCTCCTCTGCTCTTCTCTCTTCACTCTGCTCTTCTCAATCCACTCTCCTCTCTTCACTCTTCTCCTCTGCTCTTCTCTCTTCACTCTCCTCTGCTCTTTTCTCTTCACTCTCCTCCTCTGCTCTTCTCTCTCCACTCTCCTCTGCTCTTCTCTCTTCACTCTCCTCCTCTGCTCTTCTCTCATCACTCTCAGCAGGTAAGCCTAGTGGTTAGTTCATTGGACTAGTAACCAAAAAGTTTTAAGATCAAATCTCCGAGCTGACAAGGTACAAATCTGTCGTTCTGCCCCTGAACGAGGCAGTTAACCCACTGTCCCTAGGCCGTCATTGAAAATAAGAATTTGTTAACTGACTTGCCTAGTTTAAAAAATGTACTCTGTGCTTCTCTCTTCACTCTCCTCCTCTGCTCTTCTCTCTTCACTCTCCTCCTCTGCTTTTCTCTCTCCACTCTTCTCCTCTGCTCTTCTCTCTTCACTCTCCTCCTCTGCTCTTCTCTCTTCACTCTCCTCCTCTGCTCTTCTCTCTTCACTCTCCTCCTCTGCTCTTCTCTCTTCACTCTCCTCCTCTGCTCTTCTCTCTTCACTCTTCTCCTCTGCTCTTCTCTCTTCACTCTCCTCCTCTGCCCCTTCTCTCTCCACTCTCCTCCTCTGCTCTTCTCTCTTCACTCTCCTCCTCTGCTCTTCTCTCTCCACTCTCCTCCTCTGAACTTCTCCCTTCTCTCTCCACTCTCCTCCTCTGCTCTTCTCTCCACCTCTGCTCTTCTCTCTTCACTCTCCTCCTCTGCTCTTCTCTCTCCACTCTCCTCCTCTGCTCTTCTCCCTTCTCTCTCCACTCTCCTCCTCTGTTCTTCTCTCTCCACCTCTGCTCTTCTCTCCACTCTCCTCCTCGGCTATTCTCTCTTCTCTCTCCTACTCTGCTTTTCTCTCTTCACTCTCCTCTGCTCTTCTCTCCTGACTCTCAGCAGGTAGCCTAGTGGTTAGTTCATTGGACTAGTAACCAAAAAGTTTTAAGATCAAATCTCCGAGCTGACAAGGTACAAATATGTCGTTCTGCCCCTGAACGAGGCAGTTAACCCACTGTCCCTAGGCCGTCCTTGAAAATAAGAATGTGTTCTTAACTGACTTGCCTAGTTAAAAAAAAATACTCTGTGCTTCTCTCTTCACTCTCCTCCTCTGCTCTTCTCTCTTCACTCTCCTCCTCTGCTTTTCTCTCTCCACTCTCCTCCTCTGCTCTTCACTCTCCTCCTCTGCTCTTCTCTCTTCACTCTCCTCCTCTGCTCTTCTCTCTTCACTCTCCTCCTCTGCTCTTCTCTCTTCACTCTCCTCCTCTGCTCTTCTCTCTTCACTCTCCTCTGCTCTTCTCTCTTCACTCTCCTCCTCTGCTCTTCTCTCTTCACTCTCCTTTGCTTTTCTCTCTTTACCCTCCTCCTCAGCTCTTCTCTCTTCACTCTCCTCCTCTGCTCTTCTCCTTCACTCTCCTCCTCTGGTCTTCTCTCTTCACTCTCCTCCTCTGCCCTTCTCTCTCCACTCTCCTCCTCTGCTCTTCTCTCTTCACTCTCCTCCTCTGCTCTTCTCTCTTCACTCTCCTCTGCTCTTCACTCTCCTCCTCTGCTCTTCTCTCTTCACTCTCCTTTGCTTTTCTCTCTTTACCCTCCTCCTCAGCTCTTCTCTCTCCACTCTCCTCCTCTGCTCTTCTCTCTTCACTCTCCTCTGCCCTTCTCTCTTCACTCTCCTCCTCTGCTCTTCTCTCTTCACTCTCCTTTGCTTTTCTCCCTTTACCCTCCTCCTCAGCTCTTCTCTCTCCACTCTCCTCCTCTGCTCTTCTCTCTTCTCTCTCCTCCTCTGCTCTTCTCTCTCCACTCTTCTCCTCTGCTCTTCTCTCTTCACTCTCCTCCTCTGCTCTTCTCTCTTCTCTCTCCTACTCTGCTTTTCTCTCTTCCCTCTCCTCTGCTCTTCTCTCTTCACTCTCAGCAGGTAGCCTAGTGGTTAGTTCATTGGACTAGTAACCAAAAAGTTTTAAGATCAACTCTCCGAGCTGACAAGGTACAAATCTGTCGTTCTGCCCCTGAACGAGGCAGTTAACCCACTGTCCCTAGGCCGTCATTGAAAATAAGATTTTTTTCTTAACTGACTTGCCTATTAAAAAAATTTACTCTGTGCTTCTCTCTTCACTCTCCTCCTCTGCTCTTCTCTCTTCACTCTCCTCCTCTGCTCTTCTCTCTCCACTCTCCTCCTCTGCTCTTCTCTCTTCACTCTCCTCCTCTGCTCTTCTCTCTTCACTCTCCTCTGCTCTTCTCTCTCCACTCTCCTTCTCTTCTCCTGACTCGTACAGTTTCTCCTCTCATCTTGTTCTACATATTTTCACAGTCTTGGTCATCGGTCAAGATGGGTCTTCTTTGAGGGTAGCCATAGATAGATCTCTGTCAGCTATACTAGAGATGTAATGCAGTTGATTGGTGATGATGACATAAACATATATTGGGGTTGACATCCATATAAGCATTATACTCCGATGTTTACCTCAACATAGTGTGGAAATACATTGTCTCGGGTTCAATAAAACAAATTGGTATTCATTCAGTATCACAATAATTGTTGGCTTATAT
Source organism: Oncorhynchus gorbuscha (assembly GCF_021184085.1). NCBI lineage: Eukaryota > Metazoa > Chordata > Actinopteri > Salmoniformes > Salmonidae > Oncorhynchus > Oncorhynchus gorbuscha. The sequence continues at coordinate 15,392,249 of NC_060178.1, forward strand.
ATATGCAGTAAAGAGGTCAATCGAACTCGACCAAAAGAATGGAAATGCCATGAAAATGCGTGGGGGAAAGATCCCAAATCTCCTCATTTTCCCCCATAAAAATTCGCCTACAATTAGGATATTGTTTATTTGTGTATTTCCACACTATGTTGAGGTAAACATCGGAGTATAATGCTTATATGGATGTCAACCCCAATATATGTTTATGTCATCATCACCAATCAACTGCATTACAGGTAAAAACTACTTTGACTACCATCACCGATTTCTGTACGCTAGCTATGCTACCAGCTCATACAAATGGGAGTTAGCATTTAGCAGTTACTTCTTCTAAACCTGAAAAAGGACAACTTCTAAATGTTCTACATGAAAACAGACAAATATATCAAAATCTATCTTTAGTAACCACATTGTGGGCCTGTTACAATATATCAATCATGGCTGATTTGACGAATATCCACTTTGTTAGAACAGATGTTTTGAATGTGCGCCAATCCGGCATCCTTCTTCGATCCCCCACGATCTGTTTCAGTCTGTAATTCATGGTTTGATTATTATTTGTCACTTCCATGGCTTGGATTACTGCTTCAGAGAGTGAATCCATGATTAATAAGCTCCACGGCTGTCAAAAACTACTTTTAGGGACACTTCAAGACCCAATAGTCTGACTCTTCACTATTTTTCCAATGAAAAAATGATTGAGTCTTTTCCCTTTAAGGGGTAAGGAAAAGCTCAGTACTTCTGATTCAGCTCTGCCTTCTTCATCAATGGGATGAATAACATCAGGCATTTATCACCACCAGCACAACCACACATCACCACTCTAACTCTGAGGTTCTTAATTGTTTCTAAGCTAAGGTTGTTTCATACTTCATTTCATTACTTAGACCTACATAGTTAATTCACCATAAAGTAACTATTTGTCAGATAGGATTGTCTTTCTCTTCCTATTGTGTTTTTATCACGTGTGCTAGACTGATAATTCACAGATACAGCTCAGAACATACAGTCATTTATATGTCCCTGTCTCTCTTCAGCTCAGAACATACAGTCATTTATATGTCCCTGTCTCTCTTCAGCTCAGAACATACAGTCATTTATATGTCCCCCTCTCTCTTCAGCTCAGAACATACAGTCATTTATATGTCCCTGTCTCTCTTCAGCTCAGAACATACAGTCATTTATATGTCCCCCTCTCTCTTCAGCTCAGAACATACAGTCATTTATATGTCCCTGTCTCTCTTCAGCTCAGAACATACAGTCATTTATATGTCCCTGTCTCTCTTCAGCTCAGAACATACAGTCATTTATATGTCCCTGTCTCGGAACATGTGCAGAGTCGAAGACGGCTCACGTTCAGAGTTGTGAGATAACAATGTGATTAATTTAACATTGGCCCAGTACTTTTGTAATTCTACACCAGAGTACCTCATGAATGGGTGGGATAAAAGACTACAGTAGATAAAGCCGGTACATCTTCATCTCTCGCCTGTTACTTCAGCATACATTTACAAGGTTGTCATCCTTTTCAAAGCGTGTGGCGAGATGGACTTGCTTAGATAGAGGGAGAAAGAAATAACACTTCACATATCTCCCCATGCTCTGACTCCGTTGAGGTTAAGGTTTTCAAATGGATTTCTTTATGCTTGTGGTGCTGAATGAGTCAGTTAATCACTCTATGTAGACTATTCAACCTTGGCCAACCGTCTGTAATGGAGGCAGAAAGACTTCACAGGCCCTGTAGACACACATACAGAGGCAGAAAGACTTCACAGGCCCTGTAGACACACATACAGAGACACACATACAGAGGCAGAAAGACTTCACAGGCCCTGTAGACACACATACAGAGGCAGAAAGACTTCACAGGCCCTGTAGACACACATACAGAGGCAGAAAGACTTCACAGGCCCTGTAGACACACATACAGAGGCAGAAAGACTTCACAGGCCCTGTAGACACACATACAGAGGCAGAAAGAAGGCCCTGTACTACAGAGGCAGAAAGACTTCACAGGCCCTGTAGACACACATACAGAGGCAGAAAGACTTCACAGGCCCTGTAGACTCACATACAGAGGCAGAAAGACTTCACAGGCCCTGTAGACACACATACAGAGGCAGAAAGACTTCACAGGCCCTGTAGACACACATACAGGGGCAGAAAGACTTCACAGGCCCTGTAGACACACATACTGAGGCAGAAAGACTTCACAGGCCCTGTAGACACACATACAGAGGCAGAAAGACTTCACAGGCCCTGTAGACACACATACAGAGGCAGAAAGACTTCACAGGCCCTGTAGACACACATACAGAGGCAGAAAGACTTCACAGGCCCTGAGGCAGAAAGACTAGACACACATACAGAGGCAGAAAGACTTCACAGGCCCTGTAGACACACATACAGAGGCAGAAAGACTTCACAGGCCCTGTAGACACACATACAGAGGCAGAAAGACTTCACAGGCCCTGTAGACACACATACAGAGGCAGGAAGACTTCACAGGCCCTGTAGACACACATACAGAGGCAGAAAGAATTCACAGGCCCTGTAGACACACATACAGGGGCAGAAAGACTTCACAGGCCCTGTAGACTCACATACAGAGGCAGAAAGACTTCACAGGCCCTGTAGACTCACATACAGAGGCAGAAAGACTTCACAGGCCCTGTAGACACACATACAGGGGCAGAAAGACTTCACAGGCCCTGTAGACACACATACAGAGGCAGAAAGACTTAACTGTTTTTTCAAGAATGTGGTCTGTCCCTTCAGCACAAAGGCCCATGCTTTCAGCACAAAGGCCCTACCTAAGTTTGGTAATATTTCTCAGTCCTTAAACTAAGACCATACTGTGTTGTATCATGTTAGAAAAACAAGTGAACATGAAAAGTAATTTGTACAACAGAAGGTGTTGACTCCTACATCTTTTTCCTTTGGCTGTCCATATGGAAACAGCGTGAGTAACTCGTAAAAAGCACTCTTCACTCCTCTCATCTTTCCCCTCATGTGTAACTATTTTGCATGCTTTTCCTTGATCTGCCTCAAAATTTCAATACCTCAGTTGGGTAAGTTTTCATATATCCACAAGCGTCTCTCCTCCCAGCTCCCTACCTGAGAGGCAGATCTGAATAATTATTCTATCTTCTTCTCCGGCAATGGGCTAGGGAGAAATATGGAGCAGGGGAATAGGCATTCTCACTGGCTTTTTACGGCAAGCATGCAGAACTAGTAAACCTTCAGTTGATTTCTTAACAATCTTCAGACCTTGAAGGGATTCATATCTCTGCCAAACTTGATGAATGTGGAACTGCACTGTGTTATTTTGGGAGAAAAAAACATTGAATTAGCAATGAATATGACTGCGGGACAGAAATTGCAAGCCTGTGTTCAGTCAAACCCACATCAGTGCTGTGTTGGATGATGAAACACTATATTGTGTGTGCCTTGATCATTGAATTATATTAAAAGTAACGACAACAAAAAGAGGAAAAAGTTATGCATGCATTTGCAATTCTAAGTGTAGGATGAATGTTATGCACAATAATCTTTTCAAGAAATAATGCAGATTGGTAGGTTAAAGACAAGATGATTGAGTGTACAGGAGTGTCTTACCTTATGAAATACACAAAGTATTCCAACACATGCATGTGTGAGTCTGTTCCTGCCTGTGTATAAAATGCTTGATTGAGACTGTAGGAGTGCTTTAGCATATGAACACACACACATCATCACATACGAGCATCAAGAGTTTTTTTTCTCCACACTGGTTTTTGGGAGCAAAGCGTAGGGGTTACCCGTAAACAGAGTTTGAAATGTACCGAATCAGACGTCCAAGCTTTGAGCAGCGCTTCGACAGTGACTGTGACTATAGCCAGAGGCTAATTGCTAACCCAACCGCGTTCCCATTCGCCTGAGTGGCTTCATACATACGCTTATTTTTAGATTAGTGTCAGGAGGCTAATAGAGAATGAGCATAAACAGGACTATTTGCCTCTAATGCTAACATTTACTATGATAAAACCATCAGAATATAAAGGCTTTTGTGTCTTGTTTAGAACACGATTACTAGAGCATAGAAAAATAGAATAGTCATCAGGGTGATTTCGTCCATTAGTTTGGACATGGACTTTTAACTAAACAGTGATAAGGGTCCAGTTTAAGTTTTGGGGCTTTCTACTGTGTCACAATATTTATTCCTTCCTTTTGATATTTGAATGAACGAACAAACAAACAATTAAATGAATTCACTGACAGGTTGCAAACCATATGTAGCTTGTTGGAGAATTTCCTCTCCCACCCCTGAGCCAGAATCCTGCATTGGGTCCGATACTGTATATATTAGAAAGTGACCCATGCAGGACTCTACCCTGAGCCCTCTGAGATGTCAAGAAACAATCAATAGTGGGAGATGAATTGTAATAAGCTAGAAAATCTCCCACTGCTGTTTTTCAGATCTAATGTCTGCTGCCTGTCAGTGTCCTAAAGAATGCCGCTTCAGTCAGGGTTATATTCAATAGCAATCGTTGAATTAATAGAACATAAAACAATGACTATTCTGATCTCACATGCTGACAGCAGGGCTGCCATTAGACACTTGAACCATGACCCTGTTGGCACTTTAAGGGGGTAATTGTAGTGGAGATATACATTGGCATTCCCATGACTTATTTGCACTGCCAATAGAGGAAATTAAATATGTGTGGACATTGGCCTCCATTAGAGGTAACTGAAATGTGGACATGTCTCCGGAGTGAGAGTTCTACATGACCTACTGTACAATAGCATTCCTCCATTTTTTTTATTGACAAACAAAACAACCAATCAAAAATATTATTTTCATACGGTGCTATCCGGAAGAGTTTTGTAAAAGGGAAAGTCTATCTGCCGTAGCCTCGAGACTGCACAAATCAGATTGACATGATTTTGGCAGGCCTTGTCACAATAACCCATTTATGAAGCATAACACAGTATATAATTCACAAGCAATTACTGCACTTTTTTTTTACAGATCCTCGAGCCCACCTACAGTTCAATGTCATCTGTCAATGCATTCCTTTTACAAAAGCTCTCCTTCCTGTTGCTTCTAGCCTAAGGCATAAAGAAAAGCTTTTGGCCTTCTGGATTGAGATTCCTTGAGGCAGAAAGGAGCATTGGTGATAAGATGAATTCAAGGTCCATACCAAGGTTGATCTTGAACATAAAACCCTTGTATGTGGCCTGTAATTAATGAAACGCCAGTAGATCTACTTTGGGATGAATGAAACGCCAGTAGATCTACTTTGGGATGAATGAAACGCCAGTAGATCTACATTGAGATGAATGAAACGCCAGTAAATCTACATTGAGATTAATGAAACGCCAGTAGATCTATATGTGATTAATGAAACGCCAGTAAATCTACATTGAGATGAATGAAACGCCAGTAGATCTACTTTGTGATTAATGAAACGCCAGTAGATCTACATTGAGATGAATGAAACGCCAGTAGATCTACTTTGTTATTAATTAAGCGCCAGTAGATCTACATTGAGATGAATGAAACGCCAGTAGATCTACATTGAGATGAATGAAACGCCAGTAAATCTACATTGAGATGAATGAAACGCCAGTAGATCTATATGTGATTAATGAAACGCCAGTAAATCTACATTGAGATGAATGAAACGCCAGTAGATCTACATTGAGATGAATGAAACGCCAGTAAATCTACATTGATATGAATGAAACGCCAGTAGATCTATATGTGATTAATGAAACGCCAGTAAATCTACATTGAGATGAATGAAACGCCAGTAGATCTACTTTGTGATTAATGAAACGCCAGTAGATCTACATTGAGATGAATGAAACGCCAGTAGATCTACTTTGTTATTAATTAAGCGCCAGTAGATCTACTTTGTGATTAATGAAACGCCAGTAGATCTACTTTGAGATGAATGAAACACAGGTAGATCTACTTTGAGATTAATGCAATGGCTTGTTTTAGTTTTTACAGTAACTCACTGAAAGAGCGGTGCGCTCATTTGCATCCATGTCAAATACAAAGACACTGTACATTGATAGCAAAAATGTAACATTACCAATAAACAAGCACTTTGTCAGCATCAGAGCAATGTGCGGATTCTTCACTCTTTTGTCATCCATATCATCCACTATGGTCCACTGTCATCTACTGTCATCCACTGTCATCCACTATAACCCATATCATCCACTGTCATCCACAATCATCCATATTATTCTCATGCCACTGCTTGGAACACAGTTTTGTGTTTTGGAGGGGCTTTTTGCATATGTCAAGGGTCAGGTCAGCCTGTCACAATGGATCGTTAAGGGCTTGTAAGTAAGCATTTCACGGTAATGATTAAACCTGTTGTATTCGACGCATGTGACAAATAAGATTTGATTTAATTTGAGAGCATCCCATGTGAGAGCACTAATCTGGCCCCATGAAAACCTTTCAATTGTCTGACATTCTGTTGAAAGCTGTCATTCTGCCGTGTCTCTGTTGTCACCATGTAACTGGGGCTGATTTCCAATCTTATCATTCATCAAGACTGATTTGGTACAAGAGCCCCGCACCATCACCATTATCGAGAAATATTCTGGGAATATTTTTTACTTCATATCAACATGATTTTGCTGGGGGGGTCTCTGGATCCCGAGGATGGTATGGTGATTCATCGCTGTGCAGATGCGATTTGCCATGCATTTATTCATGTTGAAGAAGGTAGGACTTGGATATAATCAAAACCTGCGCCCACTCAGTAATCATAAATTACTGAGGGTGTCTGCTCTTTCATTACTATATTCCGTTGCTCTGGATTCTGTTTCTAAAGGAATCTACTTTGTAGGCTGCGTGGGTAATTGGAAGCTTGAGAGTGGGTCAACCCATGATTATGTCTGGGATTGGTTCAATCAACGCATTGCCCAACCATCTAATCATCTATGTAAAGAGCCACAGAGTCGCAGTATAAAAAAATGTAGTCACGTTTGTTACAATCAAAGCGCTGATTGGAGTGCAGAACGGTTAAGAATGAGCATTAATGTTGTTGTTTTTGACCGAGTCAGAGCAGAGGTATTGTCAGACTGGCCCGTCATCGTTTAAATCTAGGTGGCTCCATTCTGTAGCATCACTTGAACCTACGTGACAAAAGTATAGATGAACAGATATGACAGTATATCATGTCAGATGCATTGATACGCAAAGCAAGCTAATTGTTGCTGGTTTATCAGTCAGCTGAACGTCTACTCTAAATTGATGAATAGGTATACAGTGGCTTCAGAAAGCATTCACACCCATTGTTATGTTACTGCCTGTATTTCAAATGGATTCAATTTAGATTTTGCGTCACTAACCTACACACAATACCCTATAATGTCAAAGTGGAATTATGTTTACATACATTTTTACAAATGAATAAAAAATGAGAAGCTGAAATTGAGTCAATAAGTATTCAACCCTTCTGTTACAGTGATCCTAACTAAGTTCAGGATTATTTTTTTCTTGCAAGACACATAATAAATTGCATGGACTCACTCTGTGTGAAATAATAGTGTAAACATGATTTTTGAATGACTACCTCATCTCTGTACCCCACACATACAATTATTTTTAAGGTCCTCAGTCGAGCAGTGTATTTCAAACACAGATTCATCCACAAAGACCAGGGAGATTTTCCAATGCCTCGCAAAGAAGGGCACCTATTGGTAGGCAAATAAAAAAGCAGACATTCAATATCTCTTTGAGCATGGTGAAGTTATTAAATTAACTTTGGATTGTGTATCAATACACTCAGTCACTACATAGATAAAGGCGTCCTTCCTAACTCAGTTGCCGGGGAGGAAGGAAACTGCATAGGGATTTCACCATGAGGCCAATGGTGCCTATAAAACATTTACAGAGTTTAATGACTGTGATAAGATAAAAACTGAGGATGGATCAACAACATTGTAGTTACTCCACAATACCAACCTAATTGACAGAGTGAAAAGAAGGACGCCAGTACAGAATACAAATATTTTAAAACATGCATCCTGTTTCAATAAGGCACTAAAGTAAAATTGCAAAATAAAAGTGTCAAAGAAATTGACTTTATGTCCAATACAAAGCATTATGTTGGGGCAAATCCAGCAAAACATATTCCTAAGTATCACTCTTGGGGCGGCAGGTAGCTTAGTGGTTAGAGGGTTGGGCCAGTAACCAGAAGGTTGCTGCATCGAATCCCTGAGCTGGCAAGGTAAAAATCTGTCGTTCTGCCCCTGAGCAAGGCAGTTAACCTGTTCCCTTGGAGCCAAAGATGTGGATGTCGATTAAGGCAGCCCCCCACACCTCTCTATTTCAGAGGGGTTGGGATAAATGCAGAAGATATATTCAGTTGGACAACTGACTAGGTATCTCCCTTTCATATTTGCACACATGGTGGTGGCTGCATCATGTTATGGGTATGCTTTTCATCATAGGGAGATTTTTGGGATAAAAAGAAACAGAATAGAGCTAAGCACAGGCAAAATCTAAGAGGAAAACCTGGTTCAGTCCCCTTTTTAACAGACACTGGTAGACAAATTCACCTTTCAGCTATTAGAGGCTTCTAAGGGGAGGACAGCTAATAGTTATGGCTGGAACAGAACGAATGGAATGGCATCAAACCATGTGATTTATGTTTTTGATACCATTCTACCTATTCCTCTCCAGCCATGACCACGAGCCCATCCTCTCCAATAAGGTGCGACCAACCTCCTGTGCTTTCAGCAAGACAAAAACCTAAAACAGTTTGCTTACAATGTTCCTGAGTGGCCTAGTTACAATTCTGAATGAAATCTGCTTGAAAATCTATAGCAATACTTGAACATTACTGTCTAGTAATGATCAAAACCAACTGGACAGAGCTTGAATTTTTAAAAGAATAATGTGCAAATATTGTACAATCCAGGAATGCAAAGCTCAGAGACCTTCGCAGAAAGACACACAGCTGTAATCTCTGCCAACAATGATTCTAACATGTATTGACTCAGTGGGTTGAATACTTATCTTATCAAGCTATATGAGTGTTTCATTTTTCATAAATGTTTTACATATGTCAGCATTTATTTTCCAAAATGTTCAAATTTTTCTTCCATTTTGACATTACTTTGAGTGTTTTGTGTAGATCGTCGACAAAAAAATACAATTAAATCCATTTTTAATCCTACCTTGTAACATAAACAATTTTGCGAGAAGTCAAGGGGTGTGAATACTTTCTGAAGGCACTGTATGTCTATAAAATTGTACTGTGAGTATTTCAGTAACATACAGTATCACCGTGGATTTTTGGTTATTGCAAATGTTTGTATGCTGCCAATCCCTCATGAATTTTCTAACCTTCATTAGTCATTAAAATACAAATGAAAATGTACAAATCTCATCTAGTGATCTTTACCATAACATTTATTTTAAATGATGTGCCAACTTGAAAGGGCACCAAAATACAGGAGAATTTCTTCAGACGGAGGGTTTCCTCCTGTCTAATTAAGACTTCTGTGTATTGCAGTGAGATGCAGATAGATGTGCTGTGTATGTCCAAACAGTCAGACCTATTCTTCCTGTTTCGTTTGCAGCTCTCTGCCAAGCCACCTCACAAAGACAAGAGGGTGATAGGTGCGCACAGTGGGAAAGTGTGTCAATGGATTAATTTATCACTGACAGACACAGGAAGAATAATGTGGTTGTGGGTGGTGTTTTGGAGAGTCAGAACTCTTTATCTGATACTTCAGGCCCAATCCTCTCAACTTCTCTGCAGAAAATGTTATAATACATGGTTCTCTTGAGATGTATATTTTTAATAATGCTCTCCACTTCCTTCCCGACTGTGTTGGATTTTGCAAGATTTAAGGACACGAGGTGGTACATGAGCAGTGTTACTGTAGGCAGGTCATCTGGGAGACAAGATAGCTACCTGAAAGGAATTTGGAACTTTGGCAGTGTAGATTGGAGTCAATAGTGACGGCTAAACCATTTTTCTTGGCTGTATCTGTGACAGGTACACTGAAAAACAATCTCGAGAGAGTCTTGACTATAACAATGGCAATATATTCTCCATCTTTTTTTTCTATTTAAATACCATAACCATGGGTAAAGAAATGAAGCAGAGGATTTAGCATCTTGTAAACACTCAAGCTATGTTATGTTGTGATAACACAAACAGCCAAGTTCATTGTTTCAGTCATATTTTCTCTAAATGTATATACATTTTTCAGTAATGTTAAAAGGCCCAATGCAGCCGATTTTATATGAATATCAAATCATTTCTTGGTAACAATGAAGTACCTTACTGTAATAGTTTCCCATTAATATTGACATGTTTTTTTTGCAAAAACAATATTTCTCAAGCTGAATTTTGCAAGGACTGTTTGGGAGTGGTCTGAGTGGGGAGGGGAAAACTTAAAACTAGCTGTTATTGGCAGAGAGATTTGGAACTCTCTTTGTTATTGGTCTATTAACCAATTTACCGCCTGGTGATGTCATCAGACAATCCAAAACTACCGCCCTTGCAAAACTGCTGAATAGAAGGTCCTGTGTATATTGTATTTTCAACCAGCATCTATCAGGAAATAACACTGATCACATTTCTTCACACTTCATTAGTGTTAGTTTCATCACCTATTGTATAATATGATACAAAACACAGGAAAAACTGAATTTTGACTGCAGTGGGCTTCCTGTTTATAGGAAGTGCTGGGACTCCTGTCACATTTAATGAGAATGGCGATGCTCCAGGACGCTACGACATCTTTCAGTACCAGATCAACAACAGATCAACAGCAGAGTACAAGGTCATCGGCCACTGGACCGACCAGCTATACCTAAATGTAAGGATGATTGCCGTTACTCCACTTTCCTTCAATGTTATGTTACTGCTTTGTCTCTGCCTAATGTTATTGTATCCGAGTCTTAAGAATGTTGTTAAAAATCTGTAAAAAAAAACTGTCATATACAATTAATTGAACTAATTTGCCAATATTGAAAGAGAGATTTGACTTAATTTAATGAGGATGATGACAACAATGATGATGTTGATAAATTAAGTCAATGTTATTGAGTCATCTTCTTTTAGTTCTTGCCCATTTTTAAGTTCAGTGTCATATTCTGCCCACCTCAGATGGATGCCATGCAGTGGACCAGTGGAGACCCCTCTGTGCCCGCCTCTGTGTGCAGCCTGCCCTGCAAGATGGGCGAGAGAAAGAAGGTGGTGAAGGGAGTACCATGTTGCTGGCACTGCGAGCGCTGTGAGGGCTACCACTTCCAGGCCAGTGAGTTCATGTGTGAGCTGTGCCCGTATGAGCAACGCCCTGACCAGAACCACACCGGGTGCCAACCTATCCCCATCATCAAGCTGGAGTGGCACTCTCCCTGGGCAGTGTTGCCAGTATTTATCTCTGTCCTGGGCATTCTGGCTACCACCTTCGTCATTGTCACCTTTGTGCGTTACCACGACACACCCATTGTCCGAGCCTCGGGCCGGGAGATGAGCTATGTTTTGCTCACAGGTATCTTCCTGTGCTATGCTATCACCTTCCCCATGATCGCAGCCCCTGACGTTGCCGTTTGCTCCTTTAGGCGCATTTTCCTGGGCCTGGGGATGTGCTTCAGCTATGCAGCTTTGCTTACCAAAACCAACCGCATCCACCGCATCTTCGAGCAGGGCAAGAAGGCTGTGACGCCACCTCGGTTCATCTCCCCGGCCTCCCAGCTGGTCATCACCTTCAGCCTGATCTCAGTTCAGTTAATGGGCGTGTTTGTGTGGTTCGCCGCCGACCCGCCACACACCGTAGTGGACTATGGTGAGCAGCGCACGCAGGACCCTGAGAACGCCCGCGGGGTGCTCAAGTGTGACATCTCAGACCTCTCACTCATCTGCTCGCTTGGATACAGTATCCTGTTGATGGTCACATGTACTGTTTATGCCATCAAGACCAGGGGAGTGCCAGAGACCTTCAACGAGGCCAAGCCTATTGGATTTACTATGTACACTACCTGCATTATTTGGTTAGCATTTATACCCATCTTCTTTGGGACGGCACAGTCGGCAGAAAGGGTGAGTCTGTTTTGATTGTGTTTGTACTTAATACACCTACATGTCCGGAGCCTGCTGGTTTTCTGTTCTACCTGATAATGAATTGCACCCACTTGGTGTCCCAGTCTAAAACAGCCCAAAGATTAGAGGGGAAGGATGAGAAAAGCAGTGGAACTGGCTTGCAAGGTCCAGATTTGCATTTGAGGGGTCTACAGTATAATTGTGAGTAATCTATTGTGTGGAATTGGCTAATATGCTGTGAATCTGAGGCTTTTTGGTGATAAGAGTTGGTAGAAAATGGAAAGAGTCTGTGGTCTGTGTCGTGTTCTCACTTAAGGTCAGTAATTATTTTGACCTCTAGAGTTGACTAACCACTCAATTTAATTAACTGCCCTCACTTTCATTCTCTGCACTGACTGTTGGTCATGTAATGACATGTGTAATTACATTGCTAATGATATGGTTGTTCTGGACTATATTTACAATTTGAACGCTGCATATGATTTGCGGGGAAGTGCGTCGGCTATCAGTCACACTTGGGAAGAATGGTATCTGTAAATAAGCTGTGGAACGTCTCCCTCAATCTTCATATTGCTTATTTTGTCATTGCATAGACGAGTTGGTTGTTTAGCAACAAAACTGACGTATGCGCAACTAGGGGGCAAAACAGACAGGGTTGGCTTAGATAGTTGACAACATGTAAACTATATTTTGTCTCCAATGTTTATTGAAAACATAAATGCATTTGCATAATGAGCACTTGTCTCTCAAGTACATTGTTACAGTTGTTGGTAAACTACTTCAAATTTTTGTCATATTAGCATAGACGTGACATCAGCCAAAACACCTCAAAACAAGACATGGTATCAAAAACCAGATAAAACTAGTTGAAACGAGCCACCTATGATTCCCCACATGGCAGCAGCTTGTCATTGTTGCCAGCTGTCTGGCCATCCAGTATCAAACAACACGGACTTCTGCCCCATTGAAGCCTGCTCATCGTTTTCGTGACGTTGTCAGCTAACCCATCTATAGTATTAGGCCTACAATGCACATTGTCAGTCAGTGTCATGCCACACATCACGACCTAGCAAATCCCATGGCAATACTTTCAATTGGTTCAAATTCTACAGTAAACTGGACAATTTCATATGATTTCAAAGGTTACTGTAGATGGGCTGCTAGATGGATGATTTCAAAGGCTACCATAGATAGGCTGCTAGATGGATGATTTCAAAGGCTATCATAGATAGGTTGCTGGATATAGGTTGCTAGATGGATGATTTCAAAGAGGGATTTTTCCATTGAAGTTTTCTACTGAAAGCTGCGTCAGTCGTTTAAATTGAGGAGCTGAATGAAGAAAGACTTTGTTTTCTTCCCCACAATTTTTGGGCCAGATCTCATTAGCACAGTTTTCTTGTGAGTTCAGGAAACTGTTGTGAGTTTCTTGTGAAGTTCTGTCACATTGTTACAGTTTTTTGGATGTCTTGAAACAATGGTTGGTCTGCAACAATTAAGACGTTACTAATGATCAACACAGAAACCCTGACAGTAATGTAGCATATTTGGTTGTTTTTATATAGCCTCCAATGCATTCAGTGTAGACCTCTTTATGGATCCACATTAAAACAGTGGAACACTTGGAACATTTCACCCAGGCTTTGAGTAGCAGCAGATGTAGCCAGGCCTTTCAAAGCTGAATATTGGCTTACTTAGGTCACAAATATTGCAAACTATAGTTGCATTATAGAAGGTCTTAACTAGCCAAGCCATACACAGTCCTAATAAATGAATGTAATGCTGTTCCAATTTCATGTAAGAAAACAAATGGTTTAGAATCATTACTATTCAATGTTAAGCTTATTATAGACTACCCCATGGGAGCAACTTATTGGGGACCAAATAAATAATAAAAACGAGTTATTATTTTTGAAGTCTCTTAAGTGTACCCATAACTGTTTTCCTAGATGGTGATTCTACCTCATTATTTTGTATCTTTATTAGTTGAGCATGTTGCAGTCTGTAGGGAGCGAGGTACAGTAGTAGACCAAAGTGCCTATGGTGCCTGTGGTATTCTGTTGTCTTCCAAAAATCCCACATGAGTTTAAGAGTATTGAGATATTGATGAGATATGGACCCTATTGACCATCATGTCACACAACCAATTCAAGTAATTGGACATGACACTGTTAGTGATAAGGTTTTGAGCACTGCCTGAAATTGTAGAATTGCAGGTGACTCTTGGTCATCAGTTTCTCAGTGTGGCTTTCTGGGCAAAGTGGTAAGAAGAGGGGAGTTGCTGGCAATGCAGGTGAGAGCCATATTAATCTTTAATAAGATAATAAAGATTGCATACTCTATCTAATAAAGTATTAATTCAAGGACAGCTCGTCTTCCAAACCTTTAATGGTTGAAACATGATTTGGGCTCTGTAAAATGTTCTGCTAGTATAATACAGGATGGTTGAAACATGATTTGGACTCTGTAAAACATTCTGCTAGTATAATAGAGGATGGTTGAAACATGATTTGGGCTCTGTAAAACGTTCTGCTAGTATAATACAAAATGGTTGAAACATGATGGTTGAAACATGATTTGGACTTGTAAAACGTTCTGCTAGTATAATACAAAATGGCTCTGTAAAACGTTCTGCTAGTATAATACAGGATGGTTGAAACATGATTTGGGCTCTGTAAAACGTTCTGCTAGTATAATACAAAATGGTTGAAACATGATTTGGGCTCTGTAAAACGTTCTGCTAGTATAATACAGGATGGTTGAAACATGATTTGGACTCTGTAAAACGTTCTGCTAGTATAATACAGGATGGTTGAAACATGATTTGGACTCTGTAAAACGTTCTGCTAGTATAATACAAAATGGTCTGAAAACATTCTGATTTGGAAACTGATTTGGGCTCTGTAAAACGTTCTGCTGATTTGTATAAAACATATTTGGGCTCTGTAGGATGGTTGAAACATGATTTGGACTCTGTAAAACGTTCTGCTAGTATAATATAAAATGGTTGAACTAATAGTGTTGTGAATCACAGACTCAGATTTGCAAAGAACCTTATTCCACAAGTAACATATGTAGTCTATCAAATAACCTTATTCCACAAGTAACATATGTAGTCTATCAAAGAACCTTATAACACAAGTAACATATTAATGTATTCTATCAAAGAACCTTATAACACAAGTAACATATTCATGTATTCTATCAAAGAACCTTATAACACAAGTAACATATTCATGTATTCTATGAAATTGAGCTAGTAATATATACGTAAAAAAATATATACAAGCTACAGGGAATTGGATCTACCCTGTTGTTTACAGAGCCTGGGTTGTTTACAGAGGCCGGGTTGTTTACAGAGGCCGGGTTGTTTACAGAGGCCGGGTTGTTTACAGAGACTGGGTTACTTACAGAGGCTGAGTTGTTTACAGAATCTGGGTTGTTTACAGAGGCTGAGTTGTTTACAGAATCTGGGTTGTTTACAGAGGCTGGGTTATTTACAGAGGCTGGGTTGTTTACAGAGGCTGAGTTCTTTACAGAGGCGGGGTTGTTTACAGGGGCTGGGCTGTTTACAGTGGCTGGGTTCTTTACAGAGGCTGGGTTGTTTACAGAGGCTGGGTTGTTTACAGCGGCTGGGTTGTTTACAGAGACTGGGTTGTTTACAGAGGCTGGGTTGGTTAGACAGACTGGGTTGTTTACAGAGACTGGGTTGTTTACAGAGACTGGGTTGTTTACAGAGACTGGGTTGTTTACAGAGGCTGGGTTGTTTAGACTGGGTTGTTTACAGAGACTGGGTTGTTTACAGAGACTGGGTTGTTTACAGAGGCTGGGTTGTTTACAGAGACTGGGTTGTTTACAGAGACTGGGTTGTTTACAGAGACTGGGTTGTTTACAGAGACTGGGTTGTTTACAGAGACTGGGTTGTTTACAGAGACTGGGTTGTTTACAGAGACTGGGTTGTTTACAGAGACTGGGTTGTTTACAGAGACTGGGTTGTTTACAGAGACTGGGTTGTTTACAGAGACTGGGTTGTTTACAGAGACTGGGTTGTTTACAGAGACTGGGTTGTTTACAGAGGCTGGGTTGTTTACAGAGACTGGGTTGTTTACAGGGTTGTTTACAGAGACTGGGTTGTTTACAGAGACTGGGTTGTTTACAGAGACTGGGTTGTTTACAGAGGCTGGGTTGTTTACAGAGGCTGGGTTGTTTACAGAGGCTGGGTTGTTTACAGAGGCTGGGTTGTTTACAGAGGCTGGGTTGGTTACAGAGGCTGATCTTTTATTATTATTTTTTGTATTATTTGATTTGTAATATGTTGTGTCTGCTTAGCCCTGAAGAAAGAAACACAGCCGTGGCTAAAGGTATTGACTTTTCTGTCACCCCTTCTTTAGGGATAGATATACCAATCCCACTTCTACAGTACCTAGTGTAAACATATGCTAATAGAATGAATGATACAGTGCATAAACCTATAGGATCACAAAATCTTTTAAGCGGAACAACACAGGGGAACCCAAGAGCAGACTCAGATGAGGAAACAGTGATGAATGAAACAAAATGTGTATTGTTGCACAGAGCGATATGGAGTGCAGATCCGGGGGAGCTAGGATGAGTTGCAGAAAAAACAGATGTGGAGACTGAGGTTGGAGTTGGCTGAGTAGAACAGGGTAAATAGGTCCTGAGGGGAATCCAAGGTAGTGGCGGTGAGTAAAATCCAGAGCAGGGTAGTTGGGTGGTGAGATGTGGAACAGGAGACAAATGCCAGAGACAGAGCAATAACTGCAATGAGAGGATAAACGGTGTCAGGCAAGGAAACAGGCACAGCAGAGTAACAGGATCTTGAGCAGTAATAAATGTCTAGAATCATGAACTGACTGAGCAGAGATTACAATCCGGCAGGGTGGAAGTGGTATTTGTAGAGGTCTTGATTATGGAACAAGTTGCAGCTGGTAGGGATGTGCTCTGGCACCAGCACACCTGTCTCCAACCACGCAATCACAAAGAGAGGGAGAGGGAGAGAGAGAGAGTGTACATGGGGAGTAACTGCAGGTCAAGAAGACACCGGATGAACACCAGAGGGCGCAGCAGGAGCAGATGTGACAAAATCAGTGAATGACTAGAATTCTGCTATGTCAAGAATAATTACCAATTCAATTCCAAGTTTCCTTATGAATGAAATATCACCCCTCCTGAAACTTTGTTTAATTACTAGCATCTTGCACGTCCTCACCGTACCACTGAACATGATGTATAAAACTCACCACCTATTAATAGATTGATGGTTGATGATTTTGCCTTAAGACAGAAAAGCTCTCCAGGTCTTAAACAGAGTAGAATACCACCTTATTAATCTTTAGAGAATTAACGAGCCTCACTGGCCATTGAAAAATCACCTCTACAGAAATCACTTTTTTTAGAGGACTGCTGAACACCACATATCAATCTCTATATTTGTGGAATTGGAAAAAAGGGGAAACAAAGCATAATAGCCTATTCATATTTCAGAAAATCAATGCCGCTTAAGTTGCACTGTCCCAAGAGTTGCACTGTCTAGGGTTCCCGAGTGGGGCAGTGGTCTAATGCACTACATCTCAATGCAAGAGGTGTCACTACAGACCCTGGTTCAAATCCAGACTGAATCACATCTGGCTGTGAATGGGAGACCCATAGGGCGGCACACAATTGGCCCAATGTCGCCTTGGTTTGGCCGAGGTAGGCAGTCATTGTAAATAAGAATTTGTTCTTAACTGACTCGCCTAG
Organism: Oncorhynchus gorbuscha; assembly: GCF_021184085.1. NCBI lineage: Eukaryota > Metazoa > Chordata > Actinopteri > Salmoniformes > Salmonidae > Oncorhynchus > Oncorhynchus gorbuscha. The sequence goes on from NC_060178.1 coordinate 15,410,083, forward strand.
TTAAATAAAGGTTCAATAAAAAGTGACACCCTATTGTTCTCCAGCAGTCACAACAGATAAATCCCTATTGTTCTCCAGCAGTCACAACAGACAAGTCCCTATTGTTCTCCATCAGTCACAACAGATAAATCCCTATTGTTCTCCGGCAGTCACAACAGATAAATCCCTATTGTTCTCCAGCAGTCACAACAGATAAATCCCTATTGTTCTCCAGCAGTCACAACAGATAAATCCCTATTGTTCTCCAGCAGTCACAACAGATAAATCCCTATTGTTCTCCAGCAGTCACAACAGATAAATCCCTATTGTTCTCCAGCAGTCACAACAGATAAATCCCTATTGTTCTCCAGCAGTTACAACAGATAAATCCCTATTGTGATTTACTGACACACATGGTTAAATGTCCATAGAGAACACCGGTATGATTGGTGTCCCTGGAAAAAAAGATAAAATAATGCTTATATAGCACACAACCATCACTCCACTGATTAACAGGCTTTCCCATTGATCAGATCAAGCTGGATAAATGCCCCAGCTCTTGTCATTTTAGAAACAGATGCTTGTCACTTCAACTCTCATCACAAAGGTAAATACCCTTGTGTTGGGCGAGTGCACATTCCATGGCTGAGATTGCCCACATTCTACTAGTTGTCATGGTTGCACCCACTATGTTTTTATGGTTGTACCCTATTGGATGTTTATCCCTCAGATTAAAATACCCTGAAATGACTGGTAAAGCATTCTGGATTATAGATTTGTCCTCGGTGACGGGAAAAGTTTCTGTGAAATAGGTCAGCTAGAGGACTAGTGAATATGTTTTTACGGGATACGGGGTGTCGCCTTCAGCGACGGGAGACCAATCCAATGTACAGGTCTCCCGGAGTGAAGAGGCTCCAGAAAACATTGATCTTTTGAGCTTCTGCTGTCGCTTCAATGTCAATATTCACATGTTGTAAGGGGTGTATTGCATTTATTGTGTGTATGACTAAGCCTAATATATGTCCATTTAACCATTTCATAAGCATGATCCTTCAGACGGTTATTCTCAGTTACTTTGTTTCCTCATCCGAATGTACATAACATCATGACTTGGGTTCCTATCATAAGTAAGTTGTTATAAATGTCACCAGTGTGCAGAGATGACATTTCTAGAAGCCTGTTTAGGTTCATGGCAGACATGGACTAATTAGGTTATCCACTTCCCATAAATCCATTAGCCTATTCATCTTCGGCTTTCATAGTTTCATGCAGTAGCAGACTTCATCTCCATGCACTGTATGATTCAGTATAGGATAGTCCTCTGTTATTGAATCTGTAGTGTGAGGCAGCTTGAGGTACAAGTACACCACCTGGACAGGACGCTAGTCTGTCACAAGGGCTTAACCCCAATCCATTTGAGCGCCAGGCAGAGAGACATCGAGTCTTTGGTATGAATTTACATTATGCTGGGAAACTCTTCAAAGCCCTATAAAGTATAGCAAAATATGATTAGTTAATCAAAAACGGTCATGTTTGGTATTAGTATGCCTTGTATTTGGTCTTGGAACCTGTGAGAAAGAGCTCTTCTCAGTGAAAACTGATATGTTCTCTGTCATGTGACCAAAGGCAACCACTCTTTTCAGGGAATATAAAACTGGAGCTTAAATGATAGCTATGGATGGAGGCAATAGCCAAGTTTTTTCATATCGCCTTTCTTTCGACAAGTTCAAGGTGTATGAGAACGGGATATGCAGTGGACCGAAGCTAATCGCCACTTTCAGAGACTTTAGAAAAATAAGTTGATAGGAGTGAAAAGAGCAAAACAGCCAATATATTTGTGATAGCTTACACATATCATATCACATCACAGACCTGCTTGGCAGAATACTAAAAGTCAGTCAAGCTTTCTATAGAAAAGGTCAGATATGCTCTAAGAAAACATACCTGCTCCAAAAGGAAGCACATAAAACAGAGAACTATATCAACAGACTATCTGCTTTTTTCATCATCCCCAAACGAAACTAAGGGTGTAATCACAATGATACATAAGAAACTCAAAATCCCCATCCTCGGTAAAGGCGAAGACCAAGAAGGCAGAATCACTTTCCTTAAATTTTTCCATAATGCAAAGAAAATGGACTTTATTAATGTGCCTGCTCCAAATTGATATGATCTTAAGTTTGTAGATGCTCTGAACAGCATAATGTTAGAATTAACTGAATTCCAACTGGTTATTGAGACAGATATGAATGCCATTCTGGGGACAAATCTAATAAGACCAACTACAATCTACAGGCAACCAATGTTCTCCAACATATACTCTCTGATTACAACCTCATTGATGCCTGGTGAGCTCATAGCCCTAAAGCAAAAGAGTACACTTTCTATTCACACCAGCACAAAACATTCTCCAAAATTGATTTTGTACTCTTATCTACTCCTTTATTTAATTTAATCAAGAACATAGAAATTCAGCATATGAACCTATCTGATCATCATGCTTATTACTGCCAGCTACATACTCTATATCATTCTACAGCTGCACCATCGAAAGCATCCTGACCGGTTGCATCACCGCCTGGTATGGCAACTGCTCGGCATCTGACTGTAAGGCGCTACAGAGGGTAGTGCGTACAGCCCAGTACATCACTGGAGCCAAGCTTCCTGCCATCCAGGACCTATAGTATATAATAAGCAGTGTCAGAGGAAAGCCCTTAAAGTTGTCAGAGACTCCAGTTTCTCTGCTACCGCACGGCAAGCAATACCGGAGTGCCAAGTCTTAGACCAAAAGGCTCCTTAACAGCTTCTATCCCCAAGCCATAAGACTGCTGAACAATTAATCAAATGGCCACCGGAATATTTACATTGACACCCCCCCTCCCCCCTCCATTTGTTTTGTACAATGCTGCTATTCGCTGTTTATTATCTATTCATAGTCACTTCACCCCTATATACATTTACAAATTACCTCAACTAACCTGTACCCCTGCACACTGACTTGGTCCCGGTACCCCCTGTATATAGCCTCGTTATTGTTATGCTATTGTGTTACTTTTTATTTAATTTTGTGTATTTGGTAAATATTTTCTTAACTCTTCTTGAACTGCACTGTTGGTTAAGGGCTTGTAAGTAAGCACTTCACGGTAAGGCCTACACTTGTTGTATTCGGCGCATGTGACAAATTTGATTTGAAGGACTATCCGAACCAAAATTTGAAATAAATTTCCAGGCGCTAGCAATGCCTTGAGATCTGGAGGGCAGCCTTTTGCATCCCTCCCAATGGCACAAATGTGGAATCCATACAGTTGCCGATATCATGGACAGTAGTGGTTTGAGAACATTCCAAGATTCCAAGACACATACACATTAAATTATCAGGGCTCCCGAAAGGCCTGATCTCTATAATATATAAACTTTTGAAAAGCTTATTCTGAGTTATCCATTAAAAAAGTATGGTCCACAGGTCTAAGTGAATTTGAACATCCCTTTAACTGGAACAGAATATGTTTACAGACTTTATTTAACACCAAAGAAAAGTTTTACGATGAAATTGGTCCCAACTGTTCACTGTGTCCCCTAAATCAGGTAGGCACATTCCTTCATATGATGTGGGAGTGCCCTGCAGTTAAATGCTTCTGGGAAAAAGTTAAAGTGAATTTTGAAGTGCATGAATGTACATATTCAATGTGTTATATCAGGCATGTTACTTAATGATGGCTCCTTGAATCTCAATCCACAACGATTACTACTGGCAGGCAACACCGCCACACAAAAATATGTTGCTCTTAGATGGCAATCACCTCACTCTCTCCCAATTCGCCAATGGATAATAAAGGTTATAACATTCAAATTATCTACAGTGAGAATGAATGGCGCTATTCCAGGAACAATTTAGGTTTGGACAAATACTGTACTTGACTCTGTAAAGAATAATTTCAGCTAAACCCCAACACACACAAATAACCAATCTATAAAGCCCAACACACACAAATAACCAATCTATAAAGGCCAACACACACATACAAACAAAAAATTACAAAAACGTTGGTCACATGGTAATTCATGGAGTGAAGTAAAGATGGTTTAATGTAGTAATGGTTTGAAAAACTGGATTTAAAAAATACAGACTATAGACTACACACCAAAAAAATACTGCAAAAATATTATAGTAAAATGTACAATTGCTGTGTACAAACTTAACATGGTGAACAGGAATTACAATTGCTTCCATGAGTGGCCAAAATAACTATATGAAAGCCACACCCGTAATAGGCCATGGCATCTGAAAAATAACCCAGTGTGTGCTCTGTCCACTATTTAACCAGCACTGGGTTACCAAATAATCCAAATTGGGTAGTTTTTAGCCAATCATTTTTTTGAGTGGATGATAGACTGTGATACAACATCATAATGTTGTTGTTTTATTTTGCAGAAGACTGATGTCCAGTTTAATGACATTATGACAAAAATAAATCTCATCCTCATACCTATGTTCAGTATACCCATATCTAACCTTCAGTTAGACTCCTCCCCATCCCCCCCACTGCGTCTGCTAAATGGCATATATTATTATTATTATTATTCCAAACAGTGTGCTTATGACCATGATGTGCTTGTGATATGTGTAGTAGTCATTCTCTTCTCTCTCTGCCATGGCCACATCGCAACGCTCTCTCTCTGCCATTGCCACATTGCCAGGCTCTCTCTCTGCCATGGCCACATCGCCAGTCTCTGGTGGTAAATGTCACTGAGCTTCATGCCCCAGATTCCTAGCTGACCTAAAAGCGAGGGTGATCGTTCCTCAGCTCTTGCCTTTTGAAGCCCACCCTATTAGTCTTATTATAGATCTAAAGAGGCTGTTGAACTGGTTCAAACTAGGACTTGCCACCAGCCCCGACTGGTGACTCACTGGAAAACACTCTGTAGCCAAAAGATTCAGTTAAGATAACCCTAAGGAATGATAAGGGGTTTGAGCCACAGATGGTGCTTAACTTGGCCAGGCACTCACCGGAGCGGAGTACCAGCACCTCAACGTTTCTACTGCTTGAGTTCCTGCTCCTCTTTATAGAATATATCAAAAGTGTTGCACCTTAAATTGAAACAGTACCGGCACCCAAAATAGTACTGGCAGCTGGCTACAGGTAATATTATCACCTTTATTAGTGGTTAAGAAATGGCGTCATGTTTGTGCTCCAGTATGGTTAACCTTGAAATCTACGGCCAACATTGAGTAATATAAACTTTTTTGTCACTATATAAAAAATTCCTAGATGTTTGTCTAAAAGCCCTCTAAATGGCTTTATGCTTAGATGTCTACCAGACATTTCCTAATAATAGCTTGATGTGTGATGGAATGACTTCCTATGTGGAGATGTTAAGACTCAAGGGAGCTGTGCCATCTGCCAGTTCCTTTTCATTCTCTACCACACTCTAACCGTACAGATATGACTGAGCAAACGCCCTCTGAGAATTCTCACTGTCGTTTTACCACTCAATGAGGGGGCCATTAGTTGTGTTGACGTTTCTAAAGCCTGTTGCTATGACTACTCAGGTGGTCTCTAAGCAGGATTGTTTGGTGCAGGCATGTTCACGTCAGCGGTTCTTGACAGGCACTGTGGTACTGTGACATTGGAAAGAAGTCAAGGAAACATGAGTTTGTAATGCCTGGTTTCGCTTAGCAGGTGGGAGAAGACTGGATGTGTGTGCATGAGGTCGGGGTACTTCACCTGGGGTGTCGGTGGTTAGATGAGTTTGTTTTAAGTGGTTATAAGAAACCTGAATAGTGTAATAGTGTACCGTGAGTTGAACGTTCCATGTGAACACACTGTGCATAACAAGTGAACAGCAACTTGGTTGTATACGGTTGGTTTGAGTTTGATCCCAGTAAGTTCAATAGACCTCACTATTAAACTGACAATAAGTCTTCTGAGGAAAGAGCACCTGCCAAAATACAAATAAGATCACATCAGATTTCATCACATGCGCCGAATACAACGGGTGTGGGATCTTAATATATATAATAATAATAAATGTCATTTAGCAGACGCTTTTATCCAAAGCGACTTACAGTCATGTGTGCATACATTCTACGTATGGGTGGTCCCGGGGATCGAACCCACTACCCTGGCGTTACAAGCGCCATGCTCTACCAACTGAGCTACACAGGACCACATCTTATCGTGAAATGCTTACTTACAAGCCCTTAACTAATAATGCAGTTTTAAGAAAATAGAATTAAGAAAATACTTTCTAAATAAACTATGGTAAAAAAGTAACATAGTAAAACAACAATAATGAGGCTATAGGGGGGTACCGGTACGAGTCAATGTGTGGGGGTGCAAGTCAGTCAGGGTAATTTGTACATGTAGGGTGGGGTAAAGTGACTATGCATAGATAATAAACAGCGAGTAACAGCAGTATAAAGACAAAGGGAGGGGGTCAATGCAAATAGTTCGGGTGGCTATTTGATAAATTGTTCAGCAGACCTATAGCTTGGGGGTAGAAGATGTTAAAGAACCTTTTGGACCTAGACTTGGCCCTCCGAATCATTTCAGTCTCCTAAGGAGGAAAATGTGTTGTTGTGCCTTCTTCACGGCTTTCTTGGTGTGTTTGGACCATGATCGTTTGTTGGTGATGTGGACACCAAGGAGCTTGAAACTCTTGACCCGCTCCACTACAGCCCCGTCGATGTGAATGGAGACGTGTTCGGCCCTCCTTTTCCTGTAGTCCACAATCATCTCCTTTGTTTTGCTCACGTTGAGGGAGAGGTTGTTGTTCTGGAACCACATTGCCAGGTCTCTGACGTCCTCCCTATAGGCTGTCTCATCGTTGTCGGTAATCAGGCCTACCATCTTTGTGCCGTCAGCAAACGTAATAATGGTGTTGGAGTCATGCTTGGCCACACAGTCTTGGGTGAACAGGGAGTTCAGGAGGGGACTAAGCACGCACCCCTGTAGGGCCCCCGTGTTGAGGATCAGCGTGGACGATGTGTTGTTGCCATCCCTTACCACCTGGGGGCAGCCCGTCAGGAAGTCCAGGATCCATTTTCAGAGGGAGGTGTTTAGTCCCAGGGTCCTTAGCTTAGTGATTAGCTTTGTGGGAACTATGGTGTTGAACACTGAGCTGTAGTCAATGAACAGTATTCATAATGAGGCTTTATACAGGGGGTACCGGTACCGAGTCAATGTGCGGGGGTACAGGTTAGTTGAGGTAATTTGTACATGTATGTAGGGGTAAAGTGCATGCACTCTGTGCCATGCTAAATCAAATCAAAAGATACAAGATCCCTGTGTCAGGGACCACAAAGGTTCCCCTCCAAGGACTCTCTTTGAAGCACCTGACTCATATCTCTCTCTCTCTCTCTCTCTCTAGATGTACATCCAGACAGCCACGCTAACCGTCTCCCTCAGCCTGAGCGCCTCAGTCTCCCTGGGACTCCTCTATATGCCCAAGGTCTACATCATCATCTTCCACCCAGAGCAGAACGTCCCCAAGCGCAAGCGCAGCTTCAAGGCCATTGTCACTGTCGCCACCATGACCAGCAAGCTGTCCCAGCTAACCTCCGAGCGACCCAACGGAGAGGTGAAGACCGAACTCTGCGAGGGCATGGACACCAGCAGTGAGTGTAAACATTTGATCTGATCCCCTTCTTAACATATTATACCAGGAGTTATTTGTCACTCAGGCCTGCTTTCCATTATTGGTGAACATCCCGCGCCTCTCCTGTCTCTTTCTATGGAAACAAGCACTTTTCATGACACAAACAGTTCACACCCCTCTCGTTGGTGTCACCCCACAGTTTGGGAACCACTATTATACAACCACCCCCATTTTTTTTAACCAATAATTGCATTTTTGTGTAGCCTATGTTAGTTTCAAAACACAGGCTTCGCAACAGGCTTTGGAATTTCTACATACAGTAAAATCAAGACAAAGTTCCTAAGCTATAGCAGTATCTGAGATATCGTTGTTGAAATCAGCTTGTAGAAAATGTTTTGTATTATCTCATCTATGACAGTTAAAAAGACACCTGAGAACTGATTAGGCAAAAATGTTCATCGCTCGGATTTAGACTTCAAAGGCCTTTCTGAGCCCGTCTGCAGAAGTTTCATACAGGCAAGCAAGCATCAAGTTATTTACTTGTCAAGTTTGTGCTGACTGCACAGTTTGATCTCTAAAATGTGTTGCTTTTTTCCTATTTACGGACAATTTCTCCAATTAATACATGAATACATCTGGAAAATTCAACTTCATTGTGAGTGATTAATAATCTCACATAGCCAACTTTAGTAGTTTAGGTCGCCGGTAGAAAGCCATGGTAGTAGCCTCAACATTCCCAACAAGACTGTTCGGTTATGTGGTAATGCAATGAGGGAAGGAATGCAAGCGATACACTTAGTACAGAGGGAATCAAAACACTTTAGAAAACTAATATCTCCATTCTTTGTCTTTCCAGTGCCATCATCCAAAACAACGTATGTCAGCTACACCAACCATGCCATTTGAAGAGAGAAGCTCTGAATAGAGGATTACTGAGGAATTCCACATGCAGACTTGGATGTGTCAGATTCACACATGACAGGGCCTTCAAACAAGCATGAGACATTGATATTGATCAGAGTCAAAATGATGTCTGAGAGGGTGACATGCTCTTTCATGTTCACAGACAGAGCTAATGGGCCTGTTAGAAGCAGACCAAAAAATATATATGGTCAGTAAACAAACCATCCAAGAGACTTAACGAAAGAGGATGGTGAACAGAAGAGGAAAACAAAACCTAATTTAAAAGATAATTTAAAAATACATTGTTGGGATCAACCTTGTTAGTTGTTATTCTAATTGTACGTATTTTGTGGTTGTGAAGATTTCAAATTCTTGTCTCATGTCGTCTGACCTGCATTACAAGATGAGTCTGTCTGTATCGGCTAACTAAATCGTAGCCTTGAGTTGTAAAATCTGTTAATGACATGGTTTAAGCATGCACATTTTTATACAAATACTTTATTTATAATAAAGGAATGTTTTGGAAATGTTTAGCATTGTTGGATGTGTATATGAGGTCAAAAATACTGAACAATACTATAAACGCAACATGCAACAATTTCAAAGATTTTAGTTCATGTAAGGAAATCAGTCAATTTAAACGCTAATCTATGGATTTCACATAACTGGAAATACAGATATGCATCTGTTGGTTACAGAGACCTTTAAAAAAGGTAGGGGTGTGGATCAGAAACCCAGTCAGTATCTGGTGTAACCACCATTTGCCTCATACATGGACACACATCTCCTTTGCATAGAGCTGTTGATTGTGACCTGTGGGATGTCCCACTCTTCAATGGCTGTATGAAGTTGCAGGATAATGTTGGGAACTGGAACACGCTGTTTGTCAATCCAGAGCATCCTAAACATGCTCAATGGGTGATATGTCTGGTGAGTATGCAGGCCATGGAAGAACTGGGACATTTTCAGCTTCCAGGAGTTGTGTACAGATCCTTGCGACATGGAGCCGTGCATTATCATGCTGAAACATGAGGTGATGGGAGGAGGATGAATGGCACGACAATGGGCCTCAGTATCTCGCCACGTTATCTCTGTGCATTCAAATTGCCATCGATAAAATGCAATTTGGTTCATTGTAGCTTATGCCTACCCATGCCTTAACTCCACCGCCACCATGGGGCACTCAGCAAACCACTCACCCATACAAAGCCATACTCGTGGTCTGCGGTTGTGACGCCGGCTGGACATACTGCCAAATTCCTTAAAACAACGTTGTAGGTGGCTTATTGTAGAGAAATTATCAATACATTCTCTGGCAACAGCTCTGGTGGACATTCCTGCAGTCGGCATGCCAATTGCACACTCCCTCAAAACTTGAGACATCTGTGGCACTGTGTTGTGTGACAAAACTGCACATTTTAGAGTGGCCTTTTATTGTCCTAAGCACAAGGTGCACCTGTGTAATGATCATGCTGTTTAATCAGCTTTTTAATATGCCATACCTGTCAGGTGGGTGGATTATCTTGGCAAAGGACAAATGCTCACTAACAGGGATGTAAACCAATGTGTGCACAACATTTGAGAGGAGTAAGTTTTTGTGCGTATGGAACATTTCTGGAATATTTTATTTCAGCTGATGAAATATGGGACCAACACTTTAAATGTGTAGTTTATATTTTTAGCTGAAGAAGGTATGAAGTCTCAAAGCCAACTATGAAAAATATCTAGAGCAGCCAAAAACGCAATGGTCTCAAAGGAAAACAAACATGGTTTCTCCTGAGACAATCTTTATACAGTCGTGGCAAAATTATGTAATGAGTTACCTGTGAGCATTATGTAATTCAACTAGAAGGAACATGCAATTAATGAATTACAGTTTGCAAATATTTGTTCAGTATTTTACTGACTGCGCAACGTCACCAAGCCTTGACAAGTTTTTTTTGGTTGGGGGGGTACTAACTTGAAAGATAATGCCTACATTTACATGACGCTCAGAGTTTTTGTGTGCAAGTGCAGCAGCTTTTTCTTAGTAATGTGGCTGATATTAAGAATATGTCCGCAGGGTACACAAAGCAAAGACATGTTTAGCACTCCGCTCGTTTGTGCTGTCTTGAACAGGCTAACAACATAATGCAACAATAACGATAAGAGAGGAAATCCTAAACAGAAAAGTAGAGAATGTTGCAATGCTGTAGTAATTGCAATTGAATCGAAGGACCACAATAATGCTACAATGAGGATTTGGGTCTTGAAGAGACTTTCCAACCAAGTCACTTAATTGGATGAGTAATCATTTGAATGAATGCAATTCTGACACACCTAACAGAACATACCACGACAAAACAAAAAAAACTCCCTGCACAGTACCATATCTGCTTTGCTACAGAATGAAAAAACCAGTCAAGGGAATCAATATAGCTGTTGGAACAGGCAAAGCAAGATCAATACAAGCTGCAAGTGAAAACTCCTCAACCATGTAATTATATTTCAGCATTTTCTCCTGAAGAAATGAGGGCAGGTAGAGAGTTTGAGTGATGAACCTGTGAGCATTCAATGCATATTTCCCTGGTTGATGATATCATTTCACTAGCTGAAGCTGGGAGAACTTGAGAGCTTCTCTTCAGATACGGATGCAAAACATAAATCCTCAGAATGTTTATCTTGCACCCACAATGTTAGTATTTGCTGCTAACTGCTCTCTCTACTTTCGTTTCATATTACTAAATGTTGATAAATGTTGATGTTTATTGACAGAGTGGTAACAGGAAATAGATTTGAATATCACATTAACTCACTGGTGGGCCGTCAGGGCCAGCAAGGCCTTCTCTGATGGCCTAAACATAATCATAATATAATTTTTTTTAAATATATTTTCCCACAAATATGTATTAAATTATTCCCCAGAGTAAGAGTTACACTCTTCATTTCATAGCTTTCCTCTTGGTTGCACTGCTTCCAGTCCCAGGTTGAGATTTTATTATATATTATTTGGAGGGCTGGTCTTCATGTTAGATCTTTTATCCAATCATATTCAGCCATCATGTGTTGCCAGGGGTCTAAAATCTGCCCCCAGGCCTTCAGAATCAACAGCGCGGGCGCTTGTAGCTTAAAGTGAATGGAAATTAAAATTTTGTGTCAACCAATCAGCTTTAGAGTTGGCTATTGTACGCCTGCTGGCTGGCTCTAGTGTTAGAGCAAAGAGACACCAAAGTACGGCTGGGCACTTACAAGCAATGGTGCTTTTGAAAACTTTTGGGGACAACCCGAGTGGATCTACAGCTCAATGAACAAGCGCGCAGTGTAACGAAGCTGCACAGTGAAAAGGTATTGTACTCTTCCCCTGCAATTCTCTGAATTTATGTCTAAATGTATAGTGTCTCGAGCCATGGCATCATACTGATGGTAATAAGAGGTGGATTAATTCGGGTGGGACTGTGTAGGACTTCACTGAAGGCCCAGGCCCACGGCACGCCACTGCATTAACTAAACATGTCAACTTCTGTCCCACTTTCTTCCTTCAAAGAGTTTTCATAATGGCAGCGATGGTACATCTCACACTATAAAGTATACTGGGTGTGATGGTGCTTGTCCTTGGACACACTGTTCATCAGCTCAAAGGTTGCAATATTTTTTTAGATACATTTCAGATTTATTTGAGTTTTGGCCGACTACCGACAGCCAAACAGTCCCCAGTGTCATCACGGCTTGTAAAAATAGTTTGGGAATATTGATCTTCCCCACACAGGGATACTTAAATGTGTGGCAGCAACTCCACCTATAGTCTACCCAAACTCCATTTATAGACTCTCCCAACTGCACCTACAGACTACCCAAACTCCACCTGTAGACTACCCCAACCCAATCTATAGGACTACCCCAACTCCACCTATAGACTACCTCAACCCCATCTATAGGACTACCACAACTCCACCTATAGAGTACCCCAACTCCACCTATAGTGTACCCCAACTCCATCTACAGACTACCCCAATTCCATCTATAAACTACCTCAACCCCATCTATAGGACTACCACAACTCCACCTATAGAGTACCCAAACTCCATTTATAGACTCTCCCAACTGCACCTACAGACTACCCAAACTCCACCTGTAGACTACCCCAACCCAATCTATAGGACTACCCCAACTCCACCTATAGAGTACCCAAACACCATTTATAGACTCTCCCAACTGCACCTACAGACTACCCAAACTCCACCTGTAGACTACCCCAACCCAATCTATAGGACTACCCCAACTCCACCTATAGAGTACCCAAACTCCATTTATAGACTCTCCCAACTGCACCTACAGACTACCCAAACTCCACCTGTAGACTACCCCAACCCAATCTATAGGACTACCCCAACTCCACCTATAGACTACCTCAACCCCATCTATAGGACTACCCCAACTCCACCTATAGAGTACCCCAACTCCACCTACAGAGTACCCCAACTCCACCTATAGAGTACCCCAACTCCACCTACAGAGTACCCCAACTCCACCTATAGAGTACCCCAACTCCACCTATAGAGTACCCCAACTCCACCTATAGAGTACCCCAACTCCACCTATAGAGTACCCCAACTCCATCTACAGCCTACCCCAACTCCACCTATAAACTACCTCAACCCCATCTATAGGACTACCACAACTCCACCTATAGAGTACCCCAACTCCACCTATAGAGTACCCCAACTCCATCTACAGACTACCCCAACTCCACCTATAAACTACCTCAACCCCATCTATAGGACTACCACAACTCCACCTATAGAGTACCCCAACTCCACCTATAGAGTACCCCAACTCCATCTACAGACTACCCCAACTCCACCTATAGACTCCGCCTATTGGTCTTACCTGTGTTGTTCTTTTATACCAATGACAAGAAATAATGAGTTTTGTATACAGTAGGATAAGGGGCCACTTTACACTGCTGAATTTGGATTCATCCCCTTGTCTCTTTCTTTACCTTTAGTGAGCTCTTTGAGGGAAGAAGACTGAGGATCCTGCACCATAAGCTTAATTGGTTCTTTGACAGACATACTGGAGGTTCCCTGCTACTAAGCACTTCCTCCATGCTCCTGTATGGGTGGCGACTCAGCCAATTATCCACTGAGCGCTTACAATACTCTAATGACCCTCGGTGTGTCACTGTTGGGAGTAGGGAGATCTGAGTGAATAGAGATCAATTAGATATGCAGTGTGCTTTGTCAGTGGAAACTCTTTTAAGCCTTTCCCAAAAATGGGCATTTCCTTCTTGACATATTTAATAAATTGCATCTATTTCATAATGTAAAACCAACGTCATTTGAGTTGAGAAACCAAAAGAAGATCTTGGTAAGGTGACATCTCGTGAGTCCAGTGTTGTAGAACGATCTCGTGAATCCAGTGTTGTAGGACGATCTCGTGAATCCAGTGTTGTAGGACGATCTCGTGAATCCAGTGTTGTAGGACGATCTCGTGAATCCAGTGTTGTAGGACGATCTCGTGAATCCAGTGTTGTAGGACGATCTCGTGAGTCCAGTGTTGTAGGACGATCTCGTGAGTCCAGTGTTGTGGAACGATCTCGTGAGTCCAGTGTTGTAGGACGATCTCGTGAGTCCAGTGTTGTAGAACGATCTCGTGAGTCCAGTGTTGTAGAACGATCTCGTGAGTCCAGTGTTGTAGAACGATCTCGTGGGTCCAGTGTTGTAGAACGATCTTGTGGGTCCAGTGTTGTAGAACGATCTCGTGGGTCCAGTGTTGTAGAACGATCTCGTGGGTCCAGTGTTGTAGAACGATCTCGTGAGTCTAATGTTGTAGGACGATCTCTATCAAGTTCTCTACCGTCAACTTAATTATTAAACAATATTCAAACCACAAATGGCTTTCATCCAGTAAAACCATCCCTCTCAACTGTTTATATCATTCTTATGGATCAACGTATTTCAGAATCTTATATGACAAACTCCAGTCCATTCTATGCCGTCATTAGAGTTTATTTCTGACCTTCTGGCGATATTCTGAGTTATCGATTTATGGCGGACTCTAGCCACAGTCCTGTGGAGCACAGCTCTTTCATGTCTGAGCCCGGACATAGAGGGGAGGCTGGGGAAGTGCCGAAGCCTCTCTTTGAATTGCCAAGGGATCAATTGGCTGAGTAGCAATCAGGCCTGATAAATCCCAGATGGCCTCTTTGCTGCACTGTGACTGATAGTGTGGTGCTTGCTTGGTTGGCCATCTTGTGTCTTATAACTAACACCAAACATCTCCCTCTCTTCCTGGTACCTCCAGGCATTTATGTTTTTATCCTGAAAATGTGAATGCAAAGAGGTATTTTGGATGGGTTTGAATTGCATTGATGGGTTGAAATTAGACCTAAATGCGGTTAAACCTCAGGATTGTTCAAAGGCAAAATGCTATGATGCATTGGGCTAATTCACAATGACATGGACTATGACTTATTGCAGCCTCTGCAGGTCTTGCACAGTCTCCTAACTAGGAAGAAATATTCAGTGTATTTACTAGTTGATGCCATAAGGACCTAACGAAATTGCTTAAGTCATGATAGAAGCATCAGCCACATTCACTGCAACAAAGGATGATATATTCCTGAACATGTAGTCATGTAGTATTCGTATTTCTCTTGAATCACATTTCAAATCGGAACCCAAAATGCTACTGAATTCAATTCACAGTCAATCAATCAATCAAATGTATTCATAAAGCCCTTTTTACATCAGCCGATGTCACATAGTGCTGTAGAGAAACCCAGCCTAAAACCCCAAATAGCAAGAAATGCAGATGTAGAAGCACGGTGGCTAGGAAAAACTCCCTAGAAAGGCAGGAACCTAGGAAGAAACCTAGAGAGGAAGCAGGCTCTGAGTAGTGGCCAGTCCTCTTCTGGCTGTGCCGGTTGGAGATTATAACAGTACATGGCCAGGATGTTCAAACTTTCATAGATGACCAGCACGGTCAAATAATAATAATCAGTGGTTGTAGAGGGTGCAACAGGTCAGCACCACAGGAGTCTGTTTTTTTAAGCAGAGAATGGAATCTCAGGTTGCATTGAAGTGTCAAATTCTTACAAGTAAGCCAAAATGAAGGATGATTTTGCTGAAATTAGAAAAAGGACACTTTTGCCTGGGAGTGACAGCTTGCTTATTTATTTTCTACCAGGGGTTGTCACTACCAGTTCACTAGCTTCTGTCACTTTTGTTGGCACATTATAGTGACATTTTCAGAGTTAAAGCCACAATCTGCCATTTCAACAGCCTGACCCTGCCACTTGTTTGGTAATCTGAAGGATGGGCCTAGGGGAAACAGCTCTCAAATTCATACAGAGGTATGGATTTCAAGGATTGACAGTGTATAATCATTTTAAACAGGTGTGTGACAAGCCCAATCGGGCAATCGGTTCTGTATTTGGGTTAAGAATGAGTGAAACAAATCTGATGGGACCAACAACTCCCTCCAGCTTTCAAGAAATGAGCAGGTTCTTTAATTGTCTATGAATCATAGGGTCTCAATTAGTCACTCTCTGCTAAGGGTTAGGAATACTGATAAGTCATAGATGGTACAGCACTCCCTTAATCTCAATGACCATGACTGATACAGTAGCAGTTCAATTCCCCCACAGACCATGTCTACCCTAAGACTAAGGCTGTAGTAGGAATACTCAGATGCGCAGATCCATATCTCTAGCAGGGAAGACCAGGGTTGCGCTCAGGAGGGCGCAATGTTCTGTACATTGCAGGTTGGAATGTTGGGTAGCAAACTTTCACATGATATTAGAAGCATGTCTGATCTACATGATTTATTTATATCTGAACATTCTGTCATGTTGAATAACACTGAAAGCAGCCCAGTATTTTGGGTGGATCCAGGGATAAACTCATAAAGGAGAGGAGAACTAACTTGTTGATATCTCTTCTCAGCATCTACTGCATGTCTCACACACAACTTGCTGTGGCCACTGACTGCTGACCAACCACGCAGGAGAAGCCTGATTTATCACACACACACTATACTCCCTATTTCTCTCCCTCCCGCTCTTCCTCCTGAGGTAACTATAATTATCTTGTTAATTCCCCAGCGGAATTCTGGTGAAGACAACGGTCGCTGGATGGCCTGTGCCTGTGTAACCCTCTCACCAGGCTCGAATTTGACTAAATTAATTAAGCTAGTGAGAAGGACATCTCCAATAAGAATCCCTGCTGTAAACTCTCTAAGGTGATGACAAATAGGGTGTTAACCTCGGATGTAATAATTATATATGTTTGTTATTGTATAAGAATATGCTTTCCCATGCATTAAATTAAATTGAAACAGTAAATGACTCCACCAAGGCAACATACATAAGGTCCAAGATGTGTATTATTACATTTTCAAAGCACCACATCAAAAGAAAAAAAAAAATAAATGAAACCCCAAGAGTCGTGCACAAGCCATGTCCAAATTATTTCAAGCTTGCTTAACACGTTGGCGCGCGTTGGAGCTCAAAAAAATGAAGACACACATAAAGTCCAGAAGCACCCCACCGTTGTGGTTACTCACTACTCGTGGATATTCCCTCAGTGAAGTATGGCAGTTCCTTGCAGGTTTCCTCACAAGATCCACAGCAAGCACAGCTATCAATGCAGACAGTCCTCCTTCGCAGTAACCGATATCCCATGGGAACATGAACTCGTTAATCTTTCCCAAGCAATTCTCATTTGGTTTCACACGATGCTAGGCTACCCTCAAGGCTGTCCAATACCTCCACGATGAGACAGTAGCTTCAGTCTTTACTAAGTCTTTCTTAACAAAATTATAACAACTCTCTTATAAAATCCCTTCAAAACTCAGTAGGAATGGGTTTGGTTCTATTTTTATCGTCTTATTTTATCATTTTTCTTCACCAACGGTCATAATGTAACGTTCATCCTTTTCTCAACGTCTCTCTCCCTCTCTTTTCCCTCCAGGCCTCCCGTTAACCAGGTCAACTCCCCCATTGGCCACAGCTTAACAAGCGACCTTATTGGTCAAAACTTAAACTTAAAAGTAAACCAACCTATTCACTTATACATTACCAATTAATTATAACAAATAAACGAAATACTTGGTTCTAACAAGGGTATTACACCTGAATTATCCATGGTGTATCGTCATGCGTTAAAAATCTAGTTTTACTGTTCATTTTTCCACCATTTGGTTATTATTGAAAGAGTCACCATCCCCTCCCTCTTATTAATGGCAATGACAGTGTGCTTTTCCCCAAGCATCACTTATAGCAGCCAATCGCAAATCTACTTTTTGAAATAAAACATCACTAGCCACCAAGGCCTGCTTGAGAGAAATGGTACATTGTGTACATACTTATTTTGTGAGTGACTCTTGCAATATAGGCACATATTCACAGATTTTGTGTATGTAGTTCGATGTGACATCTCCACGTGGTGTGAGCTACAGTACTGTCATATACCAAATGAATGAAACAAAAAATAAGTATTTAGGTCAGCACAGCAAGAGGTTGTATGACCGTGCAATGCAGCATGTGAACCTTATCCAAAGTAATCATACACAAATGAGTGCGTTTTGCAAAGATTCATTGGAATAACTCCACTATGTAACATACCACCCGTAGACTCATTTCTATCCAGACCCACACATCACACGTCTCTGTTCTTGTCTAATAACACCACATCGTGTGCACTTGCCTGCAATCCTAAAAGAAAACGCCCTTGTCAGTGACAGATTGCAGTCACTAATCACATTGAGGAGTGGTGATTAGACGCCTCCTTGTTTGAAAAAGTAACATGTAAATTCAAATATTAAACCAAGTCTCACAATACAATACAGATCAAATAATCCCTGGAAGTACATTTTCTTGTTGTTAAATTCTAATGAGTGCCCACTTTCCAGAGATTCTTTGATTCAATGTCAGACAATGGCATTGTTTTATTGCCTAGATTAGACTACGACCTGTAGGAGACATTTCTATCTGTCGATCATGCAGAGTTTGGTGTTTATTGATTAAGATAACATTAGCCATATGGCTCTTGGGGAATTTTCATTTACAACACCAGCCATATCCTTATTAACTTAGTCTCAAATGTTGTAAGTTCCCTCCCGAAGAGTCTTCAAAGATTCTGCATGTGGAAGAAGGTAGGCTGGGAGCAGCGTTGGGTCAGTCACAGAGCGGCGACCCTGGAGCAGGTTTGGGGTTAAGTGCTTTGCTCAATGCCGGTTGGTTAATCATGAAAGCATCGTCTTTGTTGTAATTATTCAGACAGAGAAACGTTCTTTGGCATGAGCAAGGATAGTCCCACAATCCCACAACAACTATCCATTGGTGTGGCTTCTGGTCAGGCCATCGATGGGGTGGAAAAGATGAGTGAGTTGTTGACCTTTTGCATGTTGTACACCAAGCTTTAGATGATCCCCAGAGCACAGTGGTGTCAATATCACACCTCTTAAACTGGCTCAACATAATGTTGACATGTGGCATTAAGGAGTGAAATAAATCCCCAAATAAATGTAGCCTTCCATCGTCCAACAGTGAGAAATCCCTTTGTTTGACTGACCAGAAGGATAAACCAGAATGTGCACTCTAACGTGCACTCTAACGTGCATTCTAATGCCTAATGTTTCAGGTGGTGTCAGCCAGATACATACTCAAGACACAAATGTTTTTGTGCGTTGAGTATGTTTGTAGGCTGCCAGGCTGCCAGCAATTATCTAGGCTGCCAGATGGCCAACTTCTTAATAAGTAAGGGCGAAAAATAAACTAACCCTGTACTTTGAACTGAATCAAGTATGTCTGGATATACTGCTACTGTATTTGTGTAAATCCTTCGAAATCGGGGAAAATATTGATGTCAAACAATGCATTTTGAAATGAAAATGTTCTTCTGATAAAATAAGAGCAACAGGAAAATACACTAAGCCATCATGGAGAGACGATTACTAGGCCAACTTCTTCAATGGCTTTGACAGCATAGTTGTGTACATGTTGTAACCCATTAGAGGCATTTGCCAATCCCAAATCAATTCCTAGCCCTCTATGCACTAAATCTAGCATAGACAAAAGAGACTGGAATATTTGTCTTCCGTATCCCATTAGGTACTTCAGATCGAATTTTCAGATCAGATTCTTTGTCCTCAATATGTCATGTTAAATTATGTGCATATAGAGAAATGTATAGTTTTCAGTGATTAGTCATCAGGGTTCCAGTGTGGCTTACCTGGCAGAGCACAGTGCCTGCAATGCCAGGGTTGCGGATTTGATTCCCACAGGGGACTAGTACGAAAATGTATGCACTCACTACTTACTGTAAGTCGCTCTGGATAAGAGGGTCTGCTTAATGACTCAAACATAAATGCATTCTCTTGTCATTTAAGATGTTCTCTTTGGACTTTCTGAATGCTGAGATAAAGTGGTGAGGTGGATTTTCTGTCTTCAGAAATCAAATCAAAGGTCTTATCCTCATATGGGTGTAGGAAAGATACAGGCCTACAGCATTGAGCACTTTATCTGGTGAGCATTTATTTAGTCTATACCGCTATCTTTAGTTTGACATAACGGTCGGGCGGCGTTTCTAGCCATCGCTGATCATTTTTTCATTTTCCCTTGGTTTTGTTTTGTCTTGTATCACACCTGGTTCCAATCCCATCAATTAGATGTTGTATATTTAACCCTCTGTTCCCCCTCATGTCCTTGTCGGTGATTGTTTGTTTGTAAGCTATGTGCAAGATATGTTCTGGTGTGCGACGGGTTTTGTACACACTTGTATTCTTTTGCATATTTTGGTTTTCTGAGTTTTTGAGCACTTATTAAACTGCTCCGTTTATACCAAGTTCGATCTCCTGCGCCTGACTTCCCTGCCACCAGCACGCCCCCCCCTTACAATAATACACGATCCTAAAGCACATTCTAGTTTTAAATTAGCCTGGAGGTTAGAGAGGTGGACCAGTAACCAGACAGTTGCTGGTTCAAATCCCAGGTCTGACAGGAAATAAGGGGGTATCTGGTATCTGAGAGATAAAAAAAATACCATCTGGTATCTTGCCCTCGCCATCCTCACCACCATACTGGCTTCCACAGGGGAGCAAACCCCAGGACCTCCATACATTGTCACCTTCATTAGATGCTCTGCAGTCTGGGGCTGTTTCATGAGTGACCAAAGTGTTCATATTTGGTATAATTACTTCACAAACGAGACAGGCCCCCAACCATGAGAGAAATACTCTACCCTGCAATAACATCCTCCATTAGTTCCACTCTGTCTACTTTCCAGCTGGATTGCGATGAGTGTCTATATCTCATGAATGTGGCAGAAGAGTCCAAACTGGAACTGGTACAGCTCCCGGATTGGTTTGCTTACAAACAATATTGTGGACACCTGCATATCCCTCAACGATGTACGTGAGAGGTACCAAAAAACTACAAAGAGGTGGGTAATATCAATATCAAAGAGTGTGTGATATATTTGAAATTCTTTATTCAACGGTTCCTAACATTTTCTTAGTGTCCGGTGCTTTGTCCAATTTCAGCACTGTGGTGCGGTCCTCAAATGCTGCCTAGTCTCTACAGGGTTCAAACCATTTCAGAACAGTGGCGCTGTCCACCAATGCATAGTCAGTTTACTAAAGGGACTTTAATTCCCTCAACTACTCAGCCAAACCTGCTTTTCAAAATTTGAAATAATACGTTCACTTAAATTATCCCATTGCAGAAGCATTATGAATAACATTTACCCCTATGTTTCATCCCTATCCATCAACTTTTTGTATTTCCTGCATAGTCATCAGAAGATTATTTGCCTCTGCATCAGACAGACAAAGCAGTGTGTTGCTACTGGTTGGACAGTTAAAGACTGGGACAAACCTAGGATCAGCAGGCTGCACGTGTCTGTTATTAAAACAAGCAAGGCGCATTCGCCACAACAAATGCTCCCATCTGTTGTTTGCAGTCCTGTAAAGGACTTTAGTAAAAAATCTTTGAATTACTACTTAAGTCTGTACTTTACTTTACTATTTATATTTTTGACAACATTTACTTTTACTACATTCCTAAAGAAATGTACATACTTTTTACTCCGTACATTTTTGCTTACACTCAAAAGTACTCTTTACATTTTGAATGGTTAGCAGGACAGGAAAATGGTCCAATTACCACACTTATCAAGAGAACATCCCTGGTCATCCTTACTGCCTCTGATTTGGCGGACTCGCTAAACACAAACGCTTTGTTGTAAATTATTATCTATGTGTTGGGAGTGTGCTGCTGGCTATCCGTAATTGGGGGGAAAGACAATTTTGCCGTCTCGTTTGCTTAATATAAGGAATTTGAAATGAATCATAAATGTACTTTTGATACTTTAGCAGTGGTGGAAAGAGTACTGTAAAATCCATTCAAGTAGAAGTACTGTTACTTTAATGAAATTGTAATCAAGTAGAAGTAAAAGTATTGGTGTAAAAAAACTACTCAAGTAAAAAGAAAAAGTACTACATTTAAAAAGTACTCAGAGTAAAGGTTACTAAGTTACTTCTAAAATAATTTGCTATTTCAATTTTGATGGTTATTTTTATTCTCCTTTTACAAGAATGTGAAAAGGGTGTTGCAAATGTTCCATAAACACCAGAAAATAACCAACGAGATAAGATCCAGCACAGCTGATTTAATATAAAATCTTCAACTTCCCATACACAAATGTTCAACAGAACGTTCAAAAGGCACATTTTTTGTGGAACCACCTGTCGAACACTTAACTCACTTCACTTCCCTGAATTTGCCATTCAGTTTCAGTATGAGATGATTTTCTAAGTTAATATCACAGATCCCTCCTGAACGTTCATCATGCACATCTGTCCCCTATTCCCACTGATTAGTATTTGTATAGATGTGCCCTTTGATTTCCATGGTCTTGTTGATTATTGTTCCCATGTCCGTTGGTGGTGTGAGTACCTATGCGTTGGTGCAGCTGTTATGCTGTGTGCTATATATATTGTGTGTTACGGGTATCGCCCCGTGTCGGTCAACGAGGTTTACCCTCGCTCTTTTGTTTCGGTACAGCCCAGTGTTTTTGTGTAAGTGTTTATTTTGGGTGTATTAAAAACCCCTATTGTGTATTCCTGCACCTGTCTCCAAAATCCTTTATACCAGCGTGACAGTTAATTTAGTCTATCCTGGCTCGCTTGCAGTGAAGAGTAGTCCAGCACAGCTAAAAAGAAGCTCACAGGCGGCAGAAGCAGGCAGGCCTGTGTTGAGTTTGAGTGACAACTTCTATATGTGGTGGCAGGCAGCCTAGTAGTTAGAGCATTGGACTTGTAACCAAAAGGTTGCAAGATCAAATCCCCGAGCTGATAAGGAAAAACCCTGTTGTTCTGCCCCTGAATAAGGCAGTTAACCCACTGTTCCAAAGCAGTCATTGAAAATAATAATTTGTTCTTAACTGACTTGCCTAGTTATATAAAGGTACGGGAAGAAATTAAGTAAACCCATTTTGTCCGATGGACTAGCAAGATATCCATCCAGCTCCCATTTACCTTCTGACCATTTCCCCTGTGCCTTCTAATCCTCTTCATCAGATTAATGCTGCCTTAGATGCTCAGTCTCGTCCTGTGTGATTGTTTCACGATAATTCTTCAGGGACGCCATACCTGTACATTGGAAACAAAACAACATTCACATTCAGTGTTTCAGTAAAACTCTGTATGTGGCTGGCAACACAATCATATTATTGACATTGCAGTGGCTCTAACAAAGACTTCAACACTTGTTATTCTCATATACTGAGATTGATTCGAATTGCTCAAATACATTTCAGACTTAACAAATTCTCTAATGAGGTGAGTCCATGTCTGGCTGTACCAAGACATAGTTATATGCAAAGGTCCAGCACCTGTAATGCAACTTAAATAATGAAAAAAAAAAAAAAACATAAAAAACAATTAAAGAAAAGACTCAAAGACCAAAAGATATCATCATATGGACAATGAGGTTCAAACATTTTGGAGTAAAGAAATCATACCGGCTGTGATGACATCAGCTTTGTCAGTCCAAGACGTACAGCAGCAATAAGCTGTGGCTCCTCCATCATTTCTCCAAAGCACTTTTGGAGACCGTTCTGAATGGCTCTGATAAGTTGTAGGCACATTTGGAAAGATGCTTCCAGCCTTTGAAGTTTTGTTTTTAGTAAGAGGATCACTAACAGCAGCCACCACATATGAGTGTTGGTCTCCGACTGTAGAATGTTCAAAGCGGAGACCAAAGGCTTCCTCACTTTGCAGTACTCATTCAAGAAGGACATTTCTTCCGGGCTCAGCCTGAAAGACAAGGTAAATGTAATATCTCTTAGAATTGTAACATTTCATGGACAATAAATAGTACTGTAATAGGAAAACATTACATTGATTCAAAGAATTGCTACTCACATTTTCACTTCTAATTCTTCACATTTCTTATGGCATCCTCCCCCTTCTCTTGTATGATACGTGTGATCCTCTCCACAGTCAGGTAGGTTGAGTTCCAACGTGTTTGATTTGGACAGATCAACTGCAGTTTGCACTCATTCTCTACAAATTCAGCAGCTAAGGTTGACCGCCCCGTTTAATTCCACATGGCATTTGGCAAAAGACCACCTGCACAACCTTTTGTAGCCATCACTATTTGTTTCTGCCAACGAAGAATCTGTTGCAATGAGGTTCAGCAGGTGACATGCAAATCAAATGTATTTTCTAGCCCTTCGTACATCAGCTGATATCTCAAAGTGCTGTACAGAAACCCAGCCTAAAACCCCAAACAGCAAGCAATGAAGGTGTTGAAGCACGTTGGCTAGGAAATACTCCCTAGAAAGGCCAAAACCTAGGAAGAAACCTAGAGAGGAATCAGGCTTTGAGGGGTGGCCAGTCCTCTTCTGGCTGTGCCGGGTGAACATGGCCAAGATGAACATGGCCAAGATGTTCAAAATGTTCATAAATGACCAGCATGGTCAAATAATAATAATCACAGTAGTTGTCGAGGGTGCAGCAAGTCAGTAAATCAGGAGTAAATGTCAGTTGGCTTTTCATAGCCGATCATTAAAAGTATCTCTACCACTCCTGCTGTCTCTAGAGAGTTGAAAACAGCAGGTATGGGACAGGTAGCACGTCCGGTGAACAGGTCAGGATTCCATAGCCGCAGGCAGAACAGTTGAAACTGGAGCAGCAGCAGGCCAGGTGGACTGAGGACAGCAAGGAGTCATCATGCCAGGTAGTCCTGAGGCATGGTCCTAGGGCTCAGGTCCTCCTCCGAGAGAGAGAAAGAAAGAGAGAATTAGAGAGCGCATACTTAAATTCACACAGGACACTGGATAAGACAGGACAAGTACTCCAGATATAACAAACTAACCCTAGCCTCCCGACACAAACTACTGCAGCATAAATACTGGAGGCTGAGACAGGAGGGGTCAGGAGACACTGTGGCCCCATCCGATGATACCCCCCGGACAGGGCCAAACAGGTAGGATATAACCCCACCCACTTTGCCAAAGCACAGCCCCCACACCACTAGAGGGATATCTTCAACCACCAACTTCCCATCCTGAAGGCAGAGTATAGCCCACAAAGATCTCCGCCACGGCACAACCCAAAGGGGTGGCGCCAACCCATGCACACAGTTGATGCTGAGGGAGTTGATATTCTAGGCCACTATCATCTTCCAAGATGGAATAGGTGTCTTGGTATTCAACCTGCTCTGCTGGCTCTTCAGCATCTAAGTCTCGGTCTACTGACTGGACTGCTGGCTCCCCAAAAACATTGAAGGCTTTGATGAAGTTTGATCCACTGTCTGTTGTGGTTCTTATCACTTTCCCCCTGATCCTGTATGCACAGTGGATGTCATCGAGGGCACCTGCAAGCACATCAAATTTGTGGGAACCTCTCAATCTCTTGCAAACGAGTGCAGCAGAACGACTCACCAGAGTTTCTTCATCTATCCAGTGACCCCTATGTAACTCCTGTGATGAGCTGTCCAACAATCAGTGGTGGTGGCAACATAATTTACCCTGCCAAGGTGTGCCATAACTGTCTTCTTCAAGTGATTGGCAGCTTCATGTATTCTTGAACTAACAGTAGGTCTGGAGATTACTTTGCATTGAGGATGCAAGGTGGTTACATCTGGTTATAGCTGGTTGTATGACCACAGAGAATGGCTGTTGGCCCTGACAGATCAAATTAATGGCAAGCTTGTCAACGGTTACCTGTGAGACGCACCTGGCTCCTCCCATTGCCATCATTTAAGACATCTTTGCTCGCTTGCAAGTTGAAGAGGTGTTTGATAGTTCCTTGGTTCATTTGTTTGTGGTTGCAGAGGTGAGGATATTGTAGTTTGTCGTCTTTAATGGATGTTTCCTCTGTGGACAAAATGATTGCATCAATCTGTGCAAAATGTATATAGCCTGACCAGTTTGCTTTTATACAAAATAACTTAAATCAGCACATAAAGTGCAATCTGTAAGTATTTGGGAAATGACAACATTTTTGTTTTGGCTCTGTGGTCCAGCACATTGGATTTTAAAATATACAATACCAACAGGGTTAAAGTGCAGACTGTCAGCTATAAGGTGTTTTTAATCATATCAAATGAACCATTTAGAGATTGCAGCATGTTTTGAATAATGCCACTGTCCAGATACATACGGATGTTGGAATATTGTTCTTTCTTTTCCCCAGTTATAAAAACTACAGTTTAACCAAACATGATTTTTGGCTATTATTCGAAACTCAGTGATCCAACCAGATATAGCTAGGTAATAGGCATGCAAAAAAAGATAATGCACATACCTAAAAATCCCAGGTCTCAAAATTATGTATTTATTTTATCTTCACAAGTTCATTCATTTCACTTTTAGCTATCCACAACAACTTACATTGTTTCCAAGATGGCGTAGCAGTTCAGATGTCTTTGTCTTGTCGTGTTTCGTGTATTTATCTTTTTTTCACACTCATATACATTTATTTCGATTTTTAACCTCAGTTTCAACATACTCTCCTGTATCCCACCTCACCCAATGTGGTATGGATCTTCTATACCTTAGAACCGGAACCCCCAAAAGAAGCTAGTCATCTAACTAGCTATTAGCCAGTTAGCCACTGCTCGCGGTCATCAGCTAACCGTAGCCTGGTCAACTCCTGCCAGTCTGTACAGGGCGATTCAATCCAGAGTATACCAGACTGCCTTTTCTCCACATCTCTGGTTTCCTACCGCAAGCTCTGAACATGTTCACCTGGATTATCGCAGCCAGCTAGCTACTATCCGAGTGGCTACCCCCAGGCTAACGTCTCTGTCCCGAAGCAAGCACCAGTGAGCCTGGAACTAGCCTCGTGCTAGGCCCATCTCCCGGCTAGCTGAAGAGGTCCATTAGCCACTCCTTGAGCTACAATAGATATTTTGACAATTGGCCTGGACCCCTTTTACTGCCGGCATGGAGCCCCGCCAATTCCACCATGACTGGTCTACCGATGTAATCCGCCCGAGTGGTTTCAACAAGCTCCTCCGTCACGACGTGCCCTGAAGGCCCATTCGCTAGCCTGCTATCCGCGGCCAGCTGGCTTTATAGAGAATATCGGACTGTTAGATAAAGAGGACAATCAGCCAATTTCTTGGGCTACAATACCTATTTTTCCAATTGGCCTGGACCCTTTTACTGCCTACACAGAGCCCTTCTAATCCAACGACTGGTCTGCCTTACGTAACCCTCCAAGAGGGCTACAACAGACATTCCGTCGCGACGTCCCCCCGAAGGCCCTTCTGCTAGCCTGCTAGTCCCGGCCCGCTAACTGTCTGAATCGCCGTGTCTCCAGTTCGCCTAGCCTCCCACTGGTCCCTATGATCACTCGACTATGCATGCCTCTCCCTAATGTCAATATGTCTTGTCCATTGCCATTAGTTAGTGATTATTGTCTTATTTCACTGTAGAGACTCCAGCTCTGCTCAATATGCCTTAGCTAACCCTTTTTTCACCTCCCACACATGTGGTGACCTCACCTGGTCTAAATGATGTCTCTAGAGACAAAACCTCTCTCATCGTCACTCAATGCCTAGGTTTACCTCCACTGTATTCACATCCTACCATACCCTTGTCTGTACATTATGCCTTGAACCTATTCTTCCACGCCCAGAAACCTCTTCCTTTTACTCTCTGTTCCAAACGCACTAGTCGACCAGTTCTCAGTGCCTTTAGCCGGACCCTTATCCTACTCCTCCTCTGGTGATGTAGAGGTTAATCCAGGCCCTGCAGTGCCTAGCTCCCCTCCCATTCCCCAGGCGTTCACATTTGTTGACTTCAGTAACCGTAAAAGCCGTGGTTTCATGCATGTTAACATTAGAAGCCTCCTCCCTAAGTTTGTTTTACTCACTGCTTTAGCACCTCTGCCAACAAGGATGTCCTAGCAGTGTCTGAATCCTGGTTTAGGAAGGCCACCAAAAATCCTGAAATTTCCATCCCTAACTATAACATTTTCCGACAAGATAAATCTGCCAAAGGGGGTGGAGTTGCAATCTACTGCAGTGATAGCCTGCAGAGTTGTCATACTATCCAGGTCTGTGCCCAAACAATTCAAGCTATTACTTCTAAAAATCCACCTTTCCAGAAACAAGTCTCTCACCGTTGCCACTTGTTATAGACCACCTTCTGCCCCAAGCTGTGCCCTCATCATACATTAATTGATTTTCCCCCATCTGTCTTCAGAGCTCGTACTGTTAGGTGACCTAAACTGGGACATGCTTAACACACCGGCCGTCCAACAAAATAAGCTAGATGCCCTCAATCTCCCAAAAATGATTAATGAACCCACCAGGTACAACCTCAAATCTATAAAGACGGTCATCCTGACCAACCTGCCCTCTAAATACACCTCTGCTGTCTTCAACCAGGATCACAGCGATCACTGCCTCATTGCCTGCGTCAGTAATGGGTCTGTATTCAAACGACCACACCTCATCACTGTCAAATGCTCCATAAAACACTTCAGCAAGCAAGCCATTCTATTCGACCTGGCCCGGGTATCCTGGAAGGGTATCGACCTCCATCCGTCAGTAGAGGATGGCTGGTTATTCTTTAAAAGTGTCTTCCTCACAATCTTAAATAAGCATGCCCCATTCAAAACATTTAGAACCAGGAACAGATATAGCCCTTGGTTCACTTCAGACCTGACAGCCCTTGACCAGCACAAAAACATCCTGTGGCGTACTGCATTAGCTTCGAATAGCCCCCACGATATGCAACTTTTCAGGGAAGTCAGGAACAAACATACACAAGCAGTTAGGAAAGCAAAGGCTAGCTTTTTCAAACAGAAATTTGCATCCTGTAGCACAAACTCAAAATGTTCTGGGACTCTGTAAAGTCCATGGAGAATAAGAGCACTTTCTCCCAGCTGACCACTGCACTGAGGCTAGGAAACACTGTCATACCAATAAATGCACGACAATTGAGAATTTCAACAAGCATTTTACTACAGCAGGCCATGCTGTCCACCTGGCTACCCCTACCCCGGTCAACAGCCCTGCACCCCCCACAGCAACTTGCCCAAACCTCCCCCATTTCTCCTTTACCCAAATACAGATAGTTGATGTTCTGAAAGAGAAAATCTGGACCCATACAAATCAGCCGGGCTAGACAATCTGGACCCTATCTTTCTAAAAAAATTCCGCTGCAATTGTTGCAAACCTTATTACTAGCCTGTTCAACCTCATCGTCTGAGATCCCCAAAGATTGGAAAGCTGTCGCGGTCATCCCCCTCTTCAAAGGGGGAGACATTATAGATTCAAACTGTGACAGACCAATATCTATCCTACCCTGCCTTTCTTAGGTCTTCCGAAAGCCAAGTTAACAAACAGATCACCGACCATTTCAAATCCCACCGTACAGTCTACACTATGCAATCTGGTTTCCGAGCTGGTCATGGGTGCACCTTAGCCACGCTCAAGGTCGTAAATTATGTAACCGCCATCGATAAAAGACAATACTGTGCAGCCGTCTTCATCGACATGGCCAAGGCTTCCAACTCTGTCAATCACCACATTCTTGTCGGCAGACTCAGCAGCCTTGGTTTCTCAAATGACTGCCTCACTTGGTTCACCAACTACTTCTCAGACAGAGTTCAGTGAGTCAAATCGGAGGGCCTGTTGTCCAGACCCCTGGCAGTCTCTATGGGGGTGCCGCAGGGTTCAATTCTCGAACCGACTATTTTCTCTGTATACATCAATGATGTCGCTCTTGCTGCTGGTGACTCTCTTCTGATCCGCCTCTACGCAGACGACACCATTCTGTATGCTTCTGGCCCTTCTTTGGACACTGTGTTAACTAACCTCCAGATGAGCTTCAACGCCATACAGCTCTCCTTCCGTGGCCTCCAACTGCTCTTAAATGCTAGTAAAACTAAATGCATGCTCTTCAACCGATTGCTGCCTGCACCTGCCCACCCGTCCAGCATCAATACTTTCGACGGTTCTGACTTAGAATATGTGGACAACTACAAATACCCAGGCATCTGGTTAGACTGTAAACTATCCTTCCAGACTCACATTAAGAATCTCCAATCCACAATTAAATCTAGAATTGTCTTCCTATTTCACAACAAAGCATCCTTCACTCATGCTGCCAAACATACCCTCGTAAAACTGACCATCCTACCGATCCGTGACATCGGTGATGAAATTTATAAAATAGTTTCCCACAGTCTACTCAGCAAATTGGATGCAGTCTATCACATTGCCATCCGTTTTGTCACCAAAGCCCCATATACTACCCACCACTGCGACCTGTATGCGCTTGTTGGCTGGCCCTCGCTTCATATTCATCGCCAAACCTACTTGCTCCAGGTCATCTGTAAGTCTTTGCTACGTGAAGCCCCACCTTATCACAGCTCACTGGTCACCATAGTATCACCCACCCATAGCACGCCCCCAGCAGGTATATCTCACTGGTCACCACCAAAGCCAATTCCTCCTTTGGCCTCCTTTCCTTCCAGTTCTCTGCTGCCAATGACTGGAAAAAATGTTGTTTTTTTTAAATCACTGAAGCTGGAAACTCATATCTCCCTCACTAACTTTAAGCATCAGCTGTCAGAGCAGCTCACAGATCATTGCACCTGTACATAGCTGTAACGGCAGATCTCCTCTTCTTCTGAAGAGGAGTAAGGATCGGACCAAGATGCAGTGTTCATGATGATTTATTAAAAATGAACTGAACACTGAAATACAAAACAATAAACGATGTGAGGAAACCGAAACCCGAAACAGTACCGTGTGGCGACAAACACTCACACGGAAACGAAACACCCACAACTCAAAAGTGAAACCCAGGCTACCTAAGTATGATTCTCAATCAGAGACAACTAACGACACCTGCGACATCTGATGAGAACCATACTAGGCCGAAACAGAAACCAAACATAGAAAAACAAACATAGAAGGCCCACCCCAACTCACACCCTGACCATACTAAATAAAGACAAAACAAAGGAAATAAAGGTCAGAACGTGACAATAGCCCATCTGTAAATAGCCCATCCAACTACCTCATCCCCATATTGTTTTTTTTGTTGTTTTTTTGCACCTCAGTATCTCTACTTGAACATTCATCTTCTGCACATCTAATCACTCCAGTGCTTAATTGCTAAATTGTAATTACTTCGCCACTACGGCCTATTTATTGCCTTACCTCCCTAATCTTACCTCATTTGCACACACTGTATATAGATTTTTTAAATAGTGTAGACTGTACAACTGTAAGTTAGTTTATTCCATGTGTAACTCTATGTTGTTGTTTGTGTCACACTGCTTTGCTTTATCTTGGCCAGGTCACAGTTGTAAATGAGAACTTGTTCTCAACTGGCCTACCAGGTTAAATAAAGGAGAAATAAAATAAAAACATTATGGGGATGGCTAGCTACTAGCCACCATAATGTCAATGCGGTAGTATCCTGCACTACAGCTTGTAGTTCCTTCAGCGGTGTAAAGATGTTGACCAGGGTTAGCTTCTAACTAGCTAGCAACAGAATTAGCTAGCTAACGTTAGCATTATGCAACAGATTGAATGCACCTGTCTAGTAGCAACAATTTGTTAGCTACATTACATAGCCTACACAACAAACACCATTCTTGGCGACAAAATATATTTCTAACTTTACTTTTCGTACCATTAACTTACATGTTTTCTCAAGTCTGACAGAGTTTTTGTAGGCAGCCACCTCCACCATCTTTGGTAAGCAGAGTTTACATTTCATAATTACACTGCCTCCTCTTCTCTGCTTGAAGCTGAAGTATTATTTTAGATGTGGCCAGGGACCTTCCTTCCTCATGGTCTTCAGAAGATCCTGCCACTGTCTATGTGTGTCTGTATTGTCTCCTGAACCTGCTCAATCCCGTTAGGCTCCATTTATTTTTCAAGTTTATTAGGAAACTTTTTTTCATGGGATATAGATACATTTTTTTACTGTTACAAAATCCTGCTACCGATCATCATTTGTTTACATACACAGCTGTGATTGGGCGTTTTGGCGCGATGCGTGAAATTGAATTGTATTGGTCCATCTGGTCATGTAACTTGTCACTGACAAACAAGTGCACAATTTTTAGTGCTTGCCATGATGTTTACAATCTAGATTCTAGAAAAATTATACTCTGTAACGTATGGTTTTGAAAATGTACTTAAGTACTTTACTTCATTCAAAAAGTACTTAAGTAAAAGTACAGCCTTGAAAAATACAAAAAGAAAGTACAAGTACACAGAAAAGCTACTCAATTACAGGAACGTGAGTAGTTGTAATTCGTTACTTTACACCCCTTTATTGAAGTATATTTAAGACCAAATACTTTTAGACTTTTACTCAAGTAGTATTTTACTGGGTGACTTTTACTTTTACTCAAGTATGACAATTGGGTACTTTTTCCACAACTGGAACTGACAGAAGACCCCATGGTGGTGGCCATGTGCTGACTGACCAGCAGGAGTGGTGTACATGATGAGTGCCAGGAATGACATACGGCTGTCCGAAATAAAGCAGGCCATTGAGGAGAACCATAACACTTGTCATCCAGCAGCCTACCAACAATTGCCCCTCCTTTT
Source organism: Oncorhynchus gorbuscha (assembly GCF_021184085.1). Taxonomy (NCBI): domain Eukaryota; kingdom Metazoa; phylum Chordata; class Actinopteri; order Salmoniformes; family Salmonidae; genus Oncorhynchus; species Oncorhynchus gorbuscha. The sequence goes on from NC_060178.1 coordinate 15,442,643, forward strand.
GAAGAGGCACAAGGTATCTATGAAATACCTTTACCTAGTGCCTTTTGAGAGAAACAACGACGGGCCTCAGGTACAGCACTATATACTGCATTACCTTTACTATTAATGCACATGCTACTTCACAATATCATATTGGAACTATACAGTAAAAATAACTAACTAAATATATTTTAAGAGGGTGATAGTGCTTGACGCTGCTGTGAACCATCACAAGTGTATCTTTGTTAATGAAGCGGGCTTCAACCTTGATAAAACTCAGTGGCGTAGGCAGAAGCAAGTTCCAGGATATCGTGGGGGAAATATCTCCATGTTCGCAGCTTCTCTGAAGATGGTGTGGTAGGACTTAGGCCATTACTTGGATGCTGCAACGCTGCACACCTCATTGTTCAATGAAATTGAGCAGGCTAGTCAAGGTGAAGGGGTTACCTACGCAATATATACAATATATAATATATTTCAGCCAAACCATTACTGACAGGTGCATAAAATCGAGCACACAGCAATGCAATCTCTATAGACAAACATTGGCAGTAGAATGGCCCGTACTGAAGAGCTCAGTGACTTTCAACATAGCACCGTCATAGGATGCCACCTTTTCAACAGGTCAGTTCGCCCTGCTAGATCTGCCCCGGTCAACTGTAAAGTGGAAACATCTAGGTGCACCAACTACTCAGCCCCGAAGTGGTGGGCCACATAAGCTCACAGAACGGGACTGCTGAATTATGAAGAGCGCAGTGCGCAAAAATCATCTGTCCTCGGTTGCAACACTCACTACCAAGTTCCAAACTGCCTCTGGAATCAACATCAACACAATAACTGTTCAGAGCTTCATGAAATGGGTTTCCGTGGCCGAGCAGCCACACAAGCCTAAGTTCGCCGACATTGGACTCTGGAGAAGTAGAAACACGTTTAATGGAGTGATGAATCCCACTTCACCATCTGGAAGTCCAACGGACTAATCTGGGTTTGGCGGATGCCAGGAGAACGCTACCTAATCGAATGCGTAGTGCCAGCTGTAAAGTTTGGTCGAGGCTGTTTTTCATGGTTCGGGCTAGACCCCTTAGTTCCATTGACGGGAAATCTTAACGCTACAGCATACACTGACATTCTAGATGATTCTGTGCTTTCAACTTTGTGGCAACAGTTTGGGGAAGGCCCTTTCCTGTTTCAGCATGACAATGCCCCCATGCAAAGTGACGTCGATACAGATAGAGATTGTCGAGATCGGTGTGGAAGAACTTGACAGAGACCTGACCTCAATCCCATCGAACACCTTTGGCATGAATTGGAACGTCAACTGCGAGCCAGGCCTAATCGCCCAACATCAGTGCCCGACCTCACTAATGCTCTTGTGGCTGAATGGAAGCAAGTCCCCTCAGCAATGTTCCATCATGTAGTGGAAAGCCTTCCCAGAAGAGTGAAGGCTGTTATAGAAGCAAAGGGGGGGTACAACTTCATATATTAATGCCTATGATTTTGGAATGAGATTTTCGACGAGCAGGTGTCCACATACTTTTGGTCATGTAGTGTATGTCAATGTGTTGGAAAATGTTATGTTCCACTATGCAGTGTTGATTCAGGCATGGTTACGGACCCATCACCGATTCGTGACCCTATACCTGCCCCCAGACTCTTTGCTCAACTCTATGTATTTTTTTCAGGATGGAGGTGGAAGGTGTACCATCATCATCCCAATGATCGTACCACCCTCCTGGCCATGGATGAGGCATGTGACGACATCAATGTAGACCAATGTCAAGCTTGGATTCGCCATTCCTAAAGGTTTTTCCAGCGGTGCATGAACAATGAGGACATCCACTGATGTGGTGAGAATTTATGGCCAAATGCTCGAGGCTTGATGCAAATTAATGCGTGCTAAACTTTACGTTTTATTTTCATTCATTTAATTTAGTTTCTTACATTCGATGTAACAGTACACCTAAGATGCAATATTTTATCATAAATGATTGTAGAGGATGCCTTCATTGATCACACCATTGATTACACATTGGATAGATATTATGGAATTATAGATTTTCATTACATTTTATTGGGTAATGTAAGCGTATTGCCTAATGTGAAAACTGTGTAATCTACTGTAATTTACAGTACTGTAGCATATCACTTTCAGCTCTTCTAGGGGTGATTTGAAATGTTTGCTATTGGATTAACTATTGGTTAAAACAACTAAATTGAAAATATATCATTCTGTAGTGATTATATTATAAAATTATATTTTGAATTAATGGTTGTGTGGTGAGACTTGACTACAATTCAAATGAATGCACAATGACAGGTTTTGAATAAAAGACTAGCTGCATCACAAGTGTCACCAGTTTGAAGTTTTGAACTAAGAGTTGTTCAAATGTACCACATACTTGTGAAAATAGTACCAATGAGATAAAAAAAAATTGTACTATCCTTGGGGGGGACCAGAAGTCCTCACAAGGACAGTAAAATATGGAAAATTCAGATAAGTGGGTACATTTCACTAGTCCCCACAAGGAAAACTGCTAGGATTTTGAATGGGAATCTATTGTTTGGTCCCCACAAGGATAGTAAAGTGTGTGTGTGTGTGTGTGCCCATGAGAGAGGGAAAGGTACTCAATGATATATTTGAATTTGTTTAACACTTTTTGGGGGGTTATTACATGATTCCATGTGTGTTATTTCATAGTTTTAATGTCTTCAATATTATTCTACAATGTAGAAAATAGTACAAATAAAGAAAAACCCTCGAATGAGTAGGTGTGTCCAAACTTTTGACTGGTACTGTACCTTACGCAGAGTCACGGATGACAGGACTGCTCTATGATCACACCCCAATGGGCTGCTAATAGCAGCTATTGAGAGCCCCGGAATTGTGTCTCGGGGGTTAAATGCTTGCATATTGTTGCAACCCTACTGGAATAATTGCCAGCTGCTGATTGACTCACTAGAATAATAGCCCAAGGCAGCCCAATCACTCAGGCTCATATTATTTATGAAAGTGGCACTTGAATGTCAATAGCAATAAATGGTACAGTCATGAAAGGGAATTCACAGATACAAGATGAATGCAATAGTCATGGGCCTCTTCTCCGACACATAATTAAACTAACAGAACATTATTATATCAATTAAACATAACTTTTTCTGTATAACGCACTTAACTCTGACGTTGTTGTGGTAACCTGGAGTGAAAAGTCAAAAGTGCTGAGTCAAATGTACCATGGCAATGACTTTACTATGCCGCTGCTACAGTGGACAACTGATTATGAGGTCATTTTGGTGGGGCTCTTTTGAAAGTTTCCGGCCACAGGACCAAATACTGAAAATGTTTCATTTACATTACGTTAGTCCTCTACCACATAACCATAGGCTATAATGGCAGTTATGAAGTAAACAAACACCGGATTCCCATGAGACCACTGGCAATTCCCCAGGATCGCAAAGAACAATCCCTGCACCTCCCTAGAAACAATGATGCATGAATAGCATCAGTAATGATATCAAATGAGTAATACACTATCCCAGCAGCGGCTACATTTAATCTGTAGTCATGGTTATGCATGATTTACTGTAAAGGCATTGAGTCTGTTATTTTACATGATACGGGGATGCTGGGAAGCAAGATGAGTGAGAGAATTTCCATACACGCAAAGCTAAGGAATGTGAATGCATGCATACATTGAGCATCAAGTGGTGAACATTCCCTTAATTAGATTAAGTCTTATTTTGAATTCCCAATGAAGGCATGCTGCTGAGGTATTTGTATTCAACAGAGATGTCTGTTCAAAAAATAGTTGTTGAATATACCCAGACATCAGATGTATATAGAATCAAAACTAGATTATGACCATTATGGTCATTACAAAATTGTATTTATTTTCAAATTAAGATTGAATCAACGTTGACTGGCTGTGTACTTCAGACTTCATATTGTCCTACAGTCAAGCTCTTCTTCAAATGTTACCCTTGTTGTTAACCAAACACTATAGAGAACAAATAATAATGAGAAGAGACCATCATACATACAGTATTTCAGTACAATTTTATAAAATTAAATGTTCCTGGCTAAATAATTTCTTACAATAATGCTGGGACAGCTGGATTACTGATAGGTAAGTACAAGGTAGTCAGAAATAGCTAAACTTGCTATGATTCACAAACATAAATGGGTGCTTAATAGCCTACTGTTGCTGTGGAAACATGTTTTCTGAACCTGTGTGAGTAGCCTACTGTAACTACTTCCTGTCTGGCTGCCCCTCGTCACACAAGAAGCCTGGAACAGTTGGGAGTGAAAAAATAGGAAAGAAAGCAGGGAGCAAAAGAGTGATTAGATTGTATAGACTGTATATTGGTACAGTACTCTGACCTGAGAGACAGAAAAACCTCAAATCAATTATTGACGGTGAGGTGCACAGGAACAAAGCATGTCAAATGAACTGCTGTTAATGAATGACCCAAAAAATGATATACTTAATCTAGCCTAATACTCTTCTCGAATTGAATGCTGGTTGAGAGAATTTCATTCAGGTGGGGAATTTTGGTAATTGGGCAAGCTCTGGATAATTTTCACCATATAAACATGGTGGCAACCATGCGTGTTGAGTTACAGAGCTTCAGAATTGAACAGCATGAATTCTTCAAACTCTGAGTAGAAAATGTGTATGTATCACTTCCATTCAACTATTGTATTCACAGTAAAATATTAACTATGCTATCTTTGAATGTTTAACATATTATGTTTCTGGGAAATACCCATGGCTTCAGAAAAATGCTGCTCCCATTTTGAATGAATGTCATAAAATGTAGATTCATATTTTAGCGCTGTCTCATTTTAAATGCTAGACAATTGTAAACTAAGCAAAATGGGAGAGTTTGATATATTGCACAACATAATGAATCTGTATAGTGTATGTGATGAAATATTCAGGTGTCTTCATGCTATTATCACAATAAAACATCCTATCATTGATGCTTTTACACAGGTACAGTGTCCTGGGATAATGGATTATTACAAGATCATGGTTTTTAATTCAGAACTGACTTTCTTAATTATACTCAGTTGAAAGAATACCAGTATGACAAATATTTTCATACTTTTTAATAAAGAGAGTTGTTTCAGGTGAATATGTCTCATCTTTCCATGAGCCGTTTCCTCAAACTTAACAAATGCATCTCGTCAAAGGCCTATGAGACGGAGAAGAGCAGTCCTGTCAGACAGTGGATTTTAATTAAAGGCTAAACAAATATCACTGCTACTGCTGCTGTAAATGGGCCAATGATGGCAGTGATGGAGATGCTATAACAAGTCCCGTCTGTTGCCTAGAATATGCAATTACTTGGGGCAGACAAGCAAGGCAAGTTAGATGTTGTTTGCAAATTAACAGCAATTTGGGAATCCCTATTTTGTGAATAAAATGTTTGTTTTAAAGTTCAATGTCCAGCTATCTTTTTTAAGATATTGCATAACTGGAAGTTAGCCACAATAACGCCCTGTACCGTGTGCAAAATTCAATAAGGTACTTCACATAGTTCTAGATCGCAATATAATTTCAGCAGATGTCCAATACAAAACTGTGGTGAGCATTCAGGCTACTGCACACAGAAAGTACTGTCCACAGGGGCACAATTAGGACCTATAAACCTCAGTCAGAGGCTAGAACCTTTGCTCCAGCCTCAAGCTGGGACACTCGTGGGATGCAGACAGATGTAACCAGTCTGGATAGTCAAACAGTCCCTTAAAACGACCGTTGCCTTCTCATTATTGATCCCGTTCTATCTGTATCCTCGGTTGAATTACATCTGGTAATGTGGAGAGCATTTCATCTGGAGGCAGCTGCCTGGAGGTTTTGGTTGAGTCTGCTCAGAGCTAATGACCCTCCACAGCCCTCATGTTGACACGATGAGGGGCCCAGTGACCAGGCAGTGTGCTGACAGTCATGGCCGCTGACAGCAGGGACCTTTAGAGTAAGCTGCTTTCAAGACTAACATCACTGCTGAGTGTCTAAATGTTTTTAGTTTAATAAGATGTGCGAAAAGTGGTCAAGAAGGTTAAAAAGACAATGTATGTAAGAACTTCCCTTTGAACAAAATGTTCTAATGTACATACGGAAATAAAACGTTGATAATAATAATAGTAACGTCCAGCAGAAGCAGAGTTTGAGAGGCCATTATTCCACAATTCATACCAGCCTTTTCTGACCAGTCCCCTAGACATGCAAGCTTGGTTACTGTCATTGAAAATACACATTTTTGTTTTGAGAAAAAATCCTATCTGTTACGCCTGTCTAGGAGAATCATATGAATACGGAAACAATACATTCTGTTTGTAGTTCGCTCTGAGTTTTTCAACCTTATTATCGCAAACTGCCAAAATAAAGGGAAAGTCCCCATTCTTTAGATCCCTTTCCTGGTATTTCTCAAGAATCAGCAGTCAAACGTCAGCACCAAGGGATAGATTATTGTTCAAATTGCACATCAGAGTATGTGTACGCTCAGTATTCTAGAGGCTTCTTCCTAACACCCGGGCACACGATTATAAACTCTGGATAAGCTGGTGGACAGGGACTGACGACATACACACACATTCCACTGCTGATTGTATTTTTTCCACACAGTTTGTTGTATATTTTAAACATAAAGCTGGTGGAGAGGAAACTGAATGTAGCGTCAACCCTGAGAGGACAGTAGAGCAGCCTGAGATGCACAGCTGTAGCCTCCACAGACAGTGCTATAGATATACAAGTATTATCTAGTGTCAAACAGAATCATAATGATTTGAGAGATGTCACATTTTTATGAGAGGTAAAGTCCTCTCGTAACTGCACACAGTGCACAGGTTGGCCAATAATAACACACACACACACACACACACACACACACACACACACACACACACACACACACACACACACACACACACACACACACACACACACACACACACACACACACACACACACACACACACACACACACACACACACACACACACACACACACACACACACACACACACAGCTATTTACATTACAAAACCCTTTTTCCCAAGGGGAAAATAACTATTTATTTTGCCTAATACATGGAAGAGTAGTAGCTAATACTACTTCTTAGTAGCTAATACATGGATTACTCACTTGAACAGGGGGGTGGAGTGCAAGCCCCTGGCCTTCACCCCTTGCATGCCCCCTGTGTCTCCCCGAAAGGATGGGGTCAGGGGACTTGTTTCTTGACACTTCTTTTCACTGTCACAAACTACTTACTGTCACACTGCACAGATGGCTGTCTTAACAGTTGCACTTAACTGTTTAACAGTTGCCCAATCACACGTGGAGTGAACGGGTGGAATTCTGAGGGGGAGGCAGGGGAAAGGCAGTGGAGGGGGTGAGGGTTGGGGTAAAGGGCGAAGTGATGAATGGGTTTGGGATCCAGGGAAGACATACAGCACCGTTGCCTCTTCTTAGTAGTTTACGGCCAGCATCCTCTTCCTCATATTTCTCCAGCCGTCTGGTCCTGGACCTGGTCGGTTAATGTGAATCACCGTTCCTTTACCCATCAGAGAAGCGATTTTTCCTTATCAATCAGGAAGATTTGCATTGCTCTCTATTCATAAAAAATGTAACTTGACCAAGCACCAATATCCTCTTCTTCCTGATTGTCATAATGCTGATCACATCTCTGTCTATACTGTGTTAAGATACATGGCTCTGAATGTATTGCAATCAAAAACATATGTTCATGAAATGGGAAGCCATGTTTCTGGATTAAAGTTTGCCACAAACGGGTTATATTTTAAGTTTTCAGCAACTTGAAAAAATGCGTATTGACCACACTGGTCACTTTGTATATGTATATTTGTAATCTTCTAATCTCTCCTCTATCTACTCTATTTTGGAAATAATGTATTTGGGAGCGTTACTCATTTTTCTGACACACTGTATTCTATTTATCATGGTTTGTCACCAGGAGTGGCTGATGAGAACAGTGATGATGATGAGGAGGAGGAGGAGGGCCACCTGTACTCTCCCAACCCCAAACAGTCCTCTTCAGAGAGTGACTATGATGACATTGCTAACTACCTAGACTCAAACCCAGAGCAAGGCAACTGAATGAGCTGGATATAGATTAGTTTTATATCTCCCGTTTTCTGTTAATGTAAAAGAGCAGCTAGCTAATTACAATGATTTATTTTTCTATTATTTTTATATGTGTATATCATTTTTAGATTTCTTGAAAACGACAACAATACAATACACAGATAGTGGGTACGCTTGCCCCCACCCGCCCGAGACGCTGGCAAGGCAAGGCCCAGCCAAATTTTCCAAGGGTGGGAAAAACCAAGCCCCGCATGGAAGCAAGCGTACCCATAACTACCAGGACCACACCGCTCACAGCATGAAACCAAACCACAAAACATACAATAATCCCACCCTCACCTCTGATTGGAGGACCTCTGACATTTACGCTGTACATTTGTGCATATAATTATTCCAACACTCATCAATTCCACCCTTCAGACAGCCACACTGGCACGGCTTAAAGATCAAAAGATATCTTTACAAAAAAGCAATCACAAACTTGAATCTACATTTAGTTGAATTAACTCTACAAGTCATACACACTATATGGAATTAATAGCAACATCCTGCATTAATAAATCATTAGAATCCTCTCATAGTAGCCAGAGGTTATTGATTGTGTCGTTTTTGAAGTTGTTGGCACCAATTAATTTTATTTTGAGCAAATCTTTCAGAATCAATATGAGTGTTTGTATTCTCTGTCATTTTGAATGGGTTTTTGTTCTTTAGTGACAGCATTGAAATTGCTTTTAATTAACCGCATCATAATTTTACATCAGACTTGTAAATCACATTATTATTTTCGTTATACGATTGTTCATATTGTCATTGATCATGAAAATGATTCTGTCATTGATATTTCTCACACTATCAATTCCAATTAACTGGTAGCGTCAACAGTTAAGACATTAGACATTGTTCAGGGGAAAATGGTTTCCAGCTCATTTAGACATCAGTAAAGTGGCACCTATATACTGAATTGAAAATGTGTCTGAATTTGAATGACTGTATAAGTGTACACCATGTGTGACCAATCCTCCTCCTGGAGGGCATTTGAGTACAGTATGCAGACCTTTGCTTCAGCCTGTGGCAGGTAGCCTCGAGGTTAGAGCATTGGGCCAGTAACCGAAAGGTTGCTGTTTTAAATCCCAAAGCTGATAAGGTGAAACATCTGTCACTGTGCTCTTGAGCAATGCACTTAAATCCAATTGCTCCAGGGGCCCTGGACAATGGTGACCTGCAGTGACCCCACTCCCTGTGGGTGTCTCAGAAGGAGTTGGGATATGGTGACCCTGGCAGTGACCCCACTCCCTGTGGGTGTCTCAGAAGGAGTTGGGATATGGTGACCCTGCAGTGACCCCACTCCCTATGGGTGTCTCAGAAGGAGTTGGGATATGGTGACCCTGGCAGTGACCCCACTCCCTGTGGGTGTTTCAGAAGGAGTTGGGATATGGTGACCCTGGCAGTGACCCCACTCCCTGTGGGTGTCTCAGGGGGAGTTGGGATATGGTGACCCTGCAGTGACCTCACTCCCTGTGGGTGTCTCAGAAGGAGTTGGGATATGGTGACCCTGGCAGTGACCCCACTCCCTGTGGGTGTCTCAGGGGGAGTTGGGATATGGTGACCCTGCAGTGACCCCACTCCCTGTGGGTGTCTCAGGGGGAGTTGGTATATGGTGACCCTGGCAGTGACCCCACTCCCTGTGGGTGTCTCAGGGGGAGTTGGGATATGGTGACCCTGGCCGTGACCCCACTCCCTGCGGGTGTCTCAGGGGGAGTTGGGATATGGTGACCCTGGCAGTGACCCCACTCCCTGTGGGTGTCTCAGAAGGAGTTGGGATATGGTGACCCTGGCCGTGACCCCACTCCCTGTGGGTGTCTCAGAAGGAGTTGGGATATGCAATAAACACATTTCCATTGGGTAACAGGACAAATATAAGCACCCACCCAAAATTATTTTTACACCTGATTCAACTAATGCTGATTTGATTAGCAATCAGATGTGTGAGATTAAGGCTTGAACTAAATCCTAAAGAGGAGTACTCTCCAGGATGAGGGCACCAGGAGGAATGTTGGTCATCAGGAAGAGGGCACCAGGAGGAATGTTGGTCACCAGGAAGAGGGCACCAGGAGGAATGTTGGTCTCCAGGAAGAGGGCACCAGGATGAGGGTTGGTCACCAGGAAGAGGGCACCAGGAGGAAGGTTGGTCTCCAGGAAGAGGGCACCAGGATGAGGGTTGGTCTCCAGGAAGAGGGCACCAGGATGAGGGTTGGTCTCCAGGAAGAGGGCACCAGGAGGAAGGTTGGTCTCCAGGAAGAGGGCATCAGGATGAGGGTTGGTCTCCAGGAAGAGGGCACCAGGAGGAAGGTTGGTCTCCAGGAAGAGGGCACCAGGAGGAAGGTTGGTCTCCAGGAAGAGGGTACCGGGAGGAGGGTTGGTCACCAGGGAGTGGGCACCAGGAGGAGGGTTGGTCTCCAAGAAGAGGGTACCAGGAAGAGGGTTGGTCACAAGAGAAGGGTCGGTCACCCTGGGTCGTGTTCAGTAAATGAAATGTTGTCCAATAAATACAGACACAGATTTCAGTTGGAGAACCCTGCTATAGTTTGTACATGGTAGGCAAAACAGGCCCTGTCAGAATAACACATGGCGGTAATGTTGGGTGTGCCCCGGTCTTATTCATAGGCGGCCCCAGTGCTCTGTGGGATAACACAACATCAGTCAGGTACTGCAGGGGACAGCTCTGTCCTAGGCTCCACTCTCCTCCTGGCGGGAAGTCGTTTCTCAAGGCGATGATGGAAGACGTCCGGAGGCTGGGCAGGAGGAGTAAATCACTGTGCCTCCCCTTCCGTACCCCTGCAGGTGCTGGCATCGGCCGCAGGATTTATGACCATCTTTGTTTCATTTTTGTAGGGAGGCGACTCGCACTCTGTCACCCTCCTCTTGTTATTGTGGTTATTATTAATGGAGGGAGGTTCCCAGGTACTGTACTCCTGTGTGCCATCGGCCTGATATCTCTCTGACCATTGTCTAGTGTGGTTTTATGTCTACATAAACACCCTGTCATATATAATAAAGGATGCAGTGACTTAACCATTTTTCACACGGTCTTGAAAAGTGCAAAGGGAATGCCATATCTGCTGCAAAAGGAAATCAAACTGCTGACCTGAACTGGGCAATAAAATATCCAGCCACATCCCCTCAACCATACTGAATAATTGAACATTGTCCACAGAGGATGGTGTGAAAATGAGGTTCACTGCCATGTTCAATAACAAAAGCAATGTCATTGTACTGCTCCTTGGTAGGTCTTTGTAAATGATTTCAGACAATAATGTTTCAGAATATTGAGTTCATGCTACACGTTGTTTGGTGTGATAATCTAAGTGTACCCGTAGTCAATTCTTTCTCAAGACTGCACCATTGTCTGAATGTAATACTTAAAGATCATGAACAGTCAAAATCATGTTTTTCATGAAATTGGATATTATTTGGATGAAACCAGATGAACGTATGATGACCAAAGTATGATAAATGACTGTTGCTTCTACATTGATAAAGTTTGACCATAAAGTTACTGGTTCCCTCCACCATGTTAAACACTTGGATTCATTGTTAAGAGGACAAGGTCACATCACCTTAACTCTCATTTTAATACACCAATGGTAACATGATATTCTCTTACCTAATTTAAATAAGTACCGCCTTGTAAACAACATCTGAGAAAGTGAGTTTGCGGAGGGGTGTTGTTTAAATAGTGTCAGTAAATATAATTAAAAGTTTAAACTATTAATCTATGGCAAAGATACTTATATGTTTCCCCCTTCATCTGTGTCTAGTTATCTAGTTAGTGGCAGGCTAGGTCTCCAGCCAGCATGGAATAAACGGGGGGGAAGGGTCGTTCAATCTCTGATGCAGTTGTCATGTCAACACATACGTTAGTGCTGCTGTGAACCCCATCACAAGAGACATGACAATCATTGATGCAATTTCAACGTTTTTTTTAGTTACCAAATTTGTTTGAGATTATTTTAATGCTAATCACTGCATCCAAGTTTCTTGACATATGCTTTTCAAATAGCTGTCAGCCTGTCTTTTCAAACTTCCTGGTAGTTAACCATGAGAGGAAAAGCAATTTTTCTCAAATATTTTGCATTTCTATCTCCCCAAAAATATTGTGAGGGTATATATTTTTGCCACCCAAATGGCTATTTTACATGGGACCCAGAATGACTGTTCGGGAACTTTAACGCACTCAAGTCCTCCTTTTTCAATTGGGTGAAATTGAAACCTTTCACTTGCCATTTGATTTGAGAGGTACTTGTATGTTTTGTGTCTATTATGCCCCTCACTGACCATCATGGTCAATGACAGACATAAACAAAGGCAGAAACACAATACACTTCCTTGTGATGTCTCTCTTGACACTATTTACTGCAAATTGCCATGGCCCCATGACAACTGGAAAACTCATTAGAGCTGAGTAATGAGCATCCTACTAATACAGAGTGGGAGGGAGATAAAGCACTGAATAAAGAATTACGCTTTCTATCACACACTTTGTGATTGTTAGGCATTTTTCAATTTAATTAAACAGTCACAAATCTGGTTGTAAAGCTCAGAAGCTTTACATCCATAATATAATAATAATTGTTCCTCAAATGCAGTGAATGATATATCATTGTGTAGCTCTGTGTCTCTGTTTAAATCCAATGTAAAAAGGCACCATTTCAAATATTACAAAAGACAGAATCAAGGCAGTCGGTCACATATGGATGATATCAGGGGGAAATGGATGCTGAGGGCTGGCATACTGTTGGGAAGCATTACTGTTAGATTTGTTTAATAAGATAGAAGTGCATTACATTGTTGCACCTGTTTTTGGAGGATTTAGAAGATGCAATGACAGGCAGTATTCAGAACTTCTGTCTTGGTCAGGGGTGATGAATTCATTTGCAATGAGATGTTTTCCCCTCTTTTATTGGTGCTACAAGGCAGATAGAGTTCAAAGAGTGACATTATTTTGAATCTTCACATGGAGTGGTGGAGAAATGCCTACACACTATCCAGGCTTAGTGGAGGTATCGACTGCAAAGTTATTACTTCTCTTACAGTATGTCACTTCCAATGGCCAGAGACTCCTCAAGCTGGCAGGTTACACTTCAGCAGCTGAGCTCTCTCAGTGCCTGTTAGTCCCACACAGACTAGCCTACTCTTGTTCAGGGCCTTAGCATCAAAAATGGATGAAAACCGATACATGTTGGATACAAGCTTGGAATGTGGTAGAAATGCTCTTTGGGACATAGTCATTGATATTAGAAGGGGTGCCCAAAACTTGGGGCATGGCACTCCTATTATTATTATTTTTATTATTAAACCACCAATACTGAATCAGATTTTGGAAAGGTGATATTACTGTTGACTTTTTGTTGCCATATATAATAAGAAATCTAGTGTATTTGTGAGTCCGGGACCAGTCTTCAACAATATGCCATTATATTTCATAAGCAACCTGCCTAAAGTGGTAGAAATGGCCTGGAAACACCTCAAATTGTGTTGAGCTACTACATGAATCACCTCTACAAATGTCTTTAATAGGTAAAAAAATGCCATGTTATCAGGTTAAAAATTCCCAACACATCCTAGGAGTTACATTATGTAGCTAATTTATTGAGAGCATGGGTAATTTACTCTGAATATGGCCTTAAACAGGAGATGGTCATTCGAACATAGGCTTTTACATTAGACTACAATTTATGCAATATCACCTTGATCCGTATACATCTGGCCCTTCTTTGGACACTGTATTAATAATCCTCCAGACGAGCTTCAATGCCATACAACTCTCCTTTCGTGGCCTCCAACTGCTCTTAAATACAAGTAAAACTAAATGGATGCTTTTCAACCGATCGCTGCCTGCACCTGCCCGCCCGTCCAGCATCACTACTCTGGATGGTTCTGACTTAGAATATGTGGACAACTACAAATACTAGGTGTCTGGTTAGATTGTAAACTCTCCTTCCAGACTCACTTCAAACATCTCCAATCCAAAGTTAAATCTAGAATTGGCTTCCTATTTCGCAACAAAGCATCCTTCACTCATGCTGCCAAACATACTCTCGTAAAACTGACTATCCTACCAATCCTTGACTTCGGGGATGTCATTTACAAAATAGCCTCCAATACCCTACTAAATAAATTGGATGTAGTCTATCACAGTGCCATCCGTTTTGTCACCAAGGCCCCATATACCACCCACCACTGCGACCTGTACTCTCTTGTTGGCTGGCCTTCGCTTCATACTTGTCGCCAAACCCACTGGCTCCAGGTCATCTACAAGTCCCCCCTTATCTCAGCTCGCTGGTCAAAATAGCAGCACCCACCTGTAGCACGCGCTCAAGCATGTATATCTCTCTGGTCACTCCCAAAACCAATTCTTCCTTTGGCCGCCTCTCCTTCCAGTTCTCTGCTGCCAATGATTGGAACGAACTACAAAAATCTCTGAAACTGGAAACACATCTCCCTCACTAGCTTTAAGCACCAGCTGTCAGAGCAGCTCACAGATTACTGCACCTGTACATAGCCCATCTATAATTTAGCCCAAACTACCTCTTCCCCTACTGTATTTATTTATGTTGCTCCTTTGCACCCCATTATTTTGATTTCTACTTTGCACATTCTTCCACTGCAAATCTACCATTCCAGTGTTTTACTTGCTATACAACACTCCTTCCGTGGCCTCCAACTGCTCTTAAACGCTACTAAAACCAAATGCATGCTTTTCAACCGTTCGCTGCCTGCACCCGCACGCCCGACTAGCATCACCACCCTGGATGGTTCTGACCTAGAATATGTGGACATCTATAAGGACCTAGGTGTCTGGCTAGACTGTAAACTCTCCTTCCAGACTCATATCAAACATCTCCAATCCAAAATCAAATCGAGAATCGGCTTTCTATTTCGCAACAAAGCCTCCTTCACTCACGCCGCCAAACTTACCCTAGTAGAACTGACTATCCTACCGATCCTCGACTTCGGCGATGTCATCTACAAAATTGCTTCCAATACTCTACTCAGCAAACTGGATGCAGTTTATCAAAGTGCCATCCGCTTTGTTACTAAAGCACCTTATACCACTGTGACCTGTATGCTCTAGTCGGCTGGCCCTCACTACATATTTGTTGCCCCCTAAAGTGGCAGAAATGGCCTAGAAACACCAGAAATCTACCTATAAACCACTTTAATTTTTAATCAGGGATCACCTTAAAAACATGTTATCAAGCTTAAACATTGCCAACACACCATAGGAGATACATTATATAGCTAATTTATTGAGACCATGGGTAACAACAGTCAACATATAATATTAATTCTAAACTCAGCAAAAAAATAAACGTCCTCTCACATCCAACTGCATTTATTTTCAGCAAACTTAACATGTGTAAATAATTGTATGAACATAACAAGATTCAACAACTGAGACATAAACTGAACAAGTTCCACAGACATATGACTAACAGAAATGGAATAATGTGTCCCTGAACAAAGGGGGGGGGTCAAAATCAAAAGTATCAGTCAGTATCTGGTGTGGCCACCAGCTGCATTAAGTACTACAGTGCATCTCTTCGTCATGGACTGCACCAGATTTGCCAGTTCTTTCTGTGAGATGTTACCCCACTCTTCCACCAAGGTACCTTCAAGTTCCCGGACATTTCTGGGGGGAATGGCCCCAGCCCTCACCCTCTGATCCAACAGGTCCTAGACGTGCTCAATGGGATTGAGATCCGGGCTCTTTGCTGGCCATGGCAGAACACTGACATTCCTGTCTTGCAGGAAATCACGCACAGAAAGAGTTGTATGGCTGGTGGCATTGTCATGCTGGAGGGTCATGTCAGGAAGGAAGGAATGGTACCACATGAGGGAGGAGGATGTCCTCCCTGTAACGCGACTCGTCAGTGAAGAGCAGTTTTTGCCAGTCCTGTCTGGTCCAACGACCAACCAGACAGTCTGAGCATTGATAGAGGGATTGTGCATTCCTGATTTATCTTGGGCAGTTGTTGTTGCCATCCTGTACCTGTCCCGCAGGTGTGGTGTTCGAATGTACCGATCCTGTGCAGGTGTTCTTGCACGGGGTCTACCACTGCGAGGATGATCAGCTGTCCGCCCTGTCTCCCTGTAGCGCTGTCTTAGGCGTCTCACAGTATGGACAATGCAATTTGTTGCCCTGGCCACATCTGAAGTCCTCATGCCTCCTTGCAGCATGCCTAATGTTCATTCACACAGATGAGCAGGGACCCTTGGCATCTTTCTTTTGGTGTTTTCTAGAGTTAGTAGGAAGGCCTCTTTAGTGTCCCATGTTTTCATAACTGTGACCTTAATTGCCTACTGTCTGTAAGATGTTAGTGTCTTAACGACCGTTCCACAGGTGCATGTTCAGTAATTTTTTGGGGTCATTGAACAAGCATGGGAAACAGTGTTTAAACCCTTTCCAATGAAGATCTGTGAAGTTATTTGTATTTTTATGAATGATCTTTTAAAGACAGGGTCCTGAAAAGGGACGTTTCTTTTTTTGCTGAGTTTAGTTAGCTACCCAGCTAAAGGATGTCCCGGTGGAAAATGGTAAAGACCAACAGGGATCGGTGTGAACATACCATAGGATGTTCCCTATTAGCTGGGTAGCTAGCTGGGCAATTCAACCTTTTTGTAAATACCAATACTAGCCTACATTACAGTTAGCACCTAACCAAAACTTAATCCAATGGAAAATGTTGCTAGTTCCAAACTGTGGTTGTAATATGAGGGAAATAAGCTTTGAATACACAAAGTAGATCAATCAGTTAGGCAAGCTGGCAATCTAATAGATAATTTGCATAGATTACAGAACATCTCAATGCTGACCAAATACCTGTGATGGCTTTTGTCCAACCACTGTTTGCTCTTGCAAAGTTTGTTTAGTAGAGCTGGCCCTCTGGCACACAATAGGATAACTTTTGGATGGTGCAGGTTGGACAGCTGCCTTGTGTGATGCTGGCGTGGCAACTTCAGGGACACCAGGCTCATTCTTAAAGGCAGCATACTTGACTAAAACCAGGCACATTAATCAAGTTAATTTACTTTCATTGTCAAAACTCCTGAAAGATGATTGGCTGTTGGAGTCCACATGCACTTCTGTTATTCCATGGAAAGTAGACATTATTCATAGGTGTCCAACCTTCCAGTTCTGGAACATTGTTCTTGAATAGTGCGTACGTCCCAGTACACCACTGGGGCTGAGATTCCTCCCAACCAGGACTTCTATACCAGGCAATGTCAGAGGAAGGCCCTAACAATTGGCAAAGACTTCAGACACCCAAGTCATATAATGTTCTCTGCTAACGCACGGCAAGCGGTATCGGAGCACCAAGTCTGGGGCCAAAAGGCTCCTTAACAGCTTCTATCCCCAAGCCATAAGACTGCTACACAGTTAATCAAATGGCTGGCAAGACTATTTACATTGACCCCATATTTTATTCCATTTGTTTTGCGCTGACACTTTTTATCACATTTCAGGTAAGACCCAAACACACTGTGTCGAAGTAATAATGTTTATTACATCAACGTAAAGGCAGGCAGGGGTCGACAATCCAGAGTAGTGGGGCAAAGGTACCGGACGGCAGGCAGGCTCAAGGTCAGGTCGTGTAGAGGTCAGTAATCCAGAGTAGTGGGGAAAAGGTACAGGACGGCAGGAAGGCTCAGGGTCAGAGCGGGCACAAAAGGTTCAAACAGGAACAGAAACTGGAACCCCCTGCCCCGAGGTCGACCCTTCAGGAGACGCCTCACCACGTAAACCGGTTGGCAATCGATGAGACGGGGAAGAGGGGTGGACCTGGAAACAGGAGACAAAGGGCTGTGAGACATGGGTTTAACTCTGGACACATGAAAGGTAGGATGTATACCCAATACCACGGGAACCTGCGGAGACTCAATGACTGGAACGAATTGCAAACATCACTGAAGTTGTAGACTTATAGTTGAAGTTGGAAGTTTACATACACTTAGGTTGGAGTCATTAAAACTCGTTTTTCAACCACTCCACAAATGTCATGTTAAAAACTATAGTTATGGTCGGTTACGACATCTACTTTGTGCATGACACAAGTAATTTTTCCAACAATTGTTTACAAACAGACTATTTCACTTATAATTCACTGTATCACAATTCCAGTGGGTCAGAAGTTTACATACAGTAAGTTGACTGTGCCCTTAAACAGCTTGGAAAATTCCAGAAAATTATGTCATGGTTTTAGAAGCTTCTGATAGGCTAATTGACATCATTTGAGTCAATTAGAGGTGTACCTGTGGATGTATTTCAAGGCCTACCTTCAAACTCAGTGCCTCTTTGCTTGACATCATGGGAAAATCAGAAGAAATCAACCAAGACCTCTGAAAAAACATTGTAGACCTCCACAAGTCTGGTTCATCCTTGGGAGCAATTTCCAAATGCCTGACGGTACGATGTTCATCTGTACAAACAATAGTATGCAAGTATAAACGCCATGGGACCACGCAGCCGTCATACCTCTCAGAAAAAATTAGACATCGTTATGTTTGGAGAAAAGGGGAGGCTTGCAAGCCGAAGAACACCATCCCAACCGTGAAGCACGTGGGTGGCAGCATCATGATGTGGGGTTGCTTTGCTGCAGGAGGGACTGGTGCACTTCACAAAATAATGGCCTCACGAGGAAGGAAAATTATGTGGCTATGTTGAAGCAACATCTCAAGACATCAGTCAGGAAGTTAAAGTTTGGACGCAAATGGGTCTTCCAAATGAACAATGACGCCAAGCATCCTTCCAAAGTTGTGGCAAAATGGCTTAAGGACAACAAAGTCAAGGTATTGGAGTGGCCATCACAAAGCCCTAACCTCAATCCTATAGAAAATGTGTTGGCAGAACTGAAAAGATTTGTGCGTGCAAGGAGGCCTACAAACATGATTCAGTTACACCAGCTCTGTCAGGAGGAATGGGACAAAATTCACCCAACTTATTGTGGGAAGCTTGTGGAAGGCTACCTGAAACGTTTGACCCAAGTTAAACAATTTAAAGGCAATGCTACCAAATACTAATTGAGTGTATGTAAACTTCTGACCCACTGGGAATGTGATTAAATAAATAAAAGCTGAAATAAATAACTCTATCTACTATTATTCTGACATTTCACATTTTTAAAATAAAGTGGTGATCCTAACTGACCTAAGACAGGGAATTTTTACTAGGATTAAATGTCAGGAATTGTAAAAAACTGAGTTGAAATGTATTTGGCTAAGGTGTATGTAAACTTCCGACTTCAACTGTATATATCCCTCATTAACTTCAAGCATCAGCTTCCAGAGCAGCTTACCGATCGCTGAAGCAGTACACAGCCTGTCTGAAAATAGGCCATCCAACCTACTACCTACCTCATCCCCATATTTGTTTTTCTTTTTTTCTCCTGCTCTTTTGCACACCAGTATTTCTACTTGCACATCCTCATCTGCACATCTATCACTTCACTGTTAATTGCCAAATTGTAATTACTTCGCCACTATGGCCTATTTATTGCCTTACCTCCTTACTAAATTTGCACGCTCTGTATACATATTTTCTATTGTGTTATTGACTGTATGTTTGTTTATCCCATGTTGTTGTTTTTGTCGCACTTCTTTGCTTTATCTTGGTCAGGTCGCAGTTGTAAATAAGAACTTGTTCTCAACTGGCCTACCTGGTTAAATAAAGGTGAAATAAAAATATATAAAAAATACAAGTATACAAAGGGTACAGGGCAACAGAAGACGAACAGCAAAGGGGATAATGATCTTGGAGCAGGGGAGAATGGTCTCGGCTTCCAGAGGTATAGCCGCGGGGCTATAGCAGTGTGCTAGCGCATCAGGCTTGACATTCTTGGGTACCGGTCGGTGTTGTGGAAACGATGTGGCCCGGGCCTTTTCCGAACCCCTCCCGGAGGTCCTGGTACTCCGGGAAAATGGCGGAGAAATCCGTGGAAATTTACAAGCCCCAAGGAAGATGTCCTGGAGCAGGCAGAGCTGACTTCAGGCAATGAGTGTGCCAGTATAGGCTCCAGCACACAATGGCACAAGTAGATCAGTCAATAGAGGGATTGTGTCACTGGAGCCAAGCGAATCCCAATACCACGGGAACCTGTGGAAACTAAATTTGCAGGAATTGGATCGTCTCACTGTGGTTTCTTGATACTCTTAGGTTGATGGGGGTGGTATTCTGGGTGACATACATGGAAATGGAGAGGGGTTGAGTGGGGATGCCCATCTCGGACGCCAGGGTAACGTATATAAGACTTATATCGGCCCCCGAGTCGATGAGTATCTGGAAAGAATTGGACTGGTCACCCCACAGCATGGTGGCATGGAGAAGGGTGCGAGTAAGGGGAGAAGCAAAATGATCCTTAAGACCCACCAGAGTACTCATTCCTACAAATGAGCTAGGTCTCTTGAAGGGACAGGTAGACATAATGACTGGCAGTACCACAATACAGACAACTCTGGGTGTTAAGTCTGCGTACGTGTTCGGCTGGAGACAGCTTAGCCCTGCCGAACTGCATCGGCTTGGGAAGAGGTAAAACAGCAGTCTTCGGAGGCTCTTGGATGAACTTGGGTAAACTCGTATCCTCTCGGGGAAGTAGACGCCGGGGACTTCCGGAGCTCATCAGATGCAAGGTGAGATCCTTGAGTGAGTGATTTGGGACCACAATCTGACCTCTTCCTCCTCCTACGTTCCCGTAGCCGTCCATCGATCCGGATGGTAATGCGATGAGTGAGTCGAGATCTTAGGTTACCATTGTGGTAAGCTGCATGGTAGCCAACCCACAGAATTGCTCCCGCAATGTGTCCAATGCTAGGTCATGCCGTTCGGCCACGGCCTGGAACCCTTCCGTCAGACCGCGAAGCAACTCCTCGTGCCTACCAATGGTGGTTCCTTGGGAGGAGATGGCGTTGCGTAGCTGGTCCAAGTCTTCTGGGTCAGTCATGGGCCAGTTTGTACTATCACATTTCAGGTAAGACCCAAATGTAGACTGTGTCAAAGTAACAATGTTTATTACAGCAACACGGGCAGGCAAACGACAGGTCAAGGCAGGCAGAGGTCGATAATCCAGAGTAGTGGGGCAAAGGTACAAGGCGGCAGGCAGGCTCAGGATCAGGGCGGGCAGAAAAGGTCAAAACGGGGAAAAACAGGAACAATAAAGACAGGAACAGAGGGAAAACGCTGGTAGGCTTGACATGACAAAACGAACTGTTAACAGACAAACAAAGAACACAGGTATAAATACACAGGGGATAATGGGGAAGATGGGCGAAACCTGGAGGGGGGTGGAGACCATCACAAAGATAGGTGAAACAGATCAGGGTGCGACACTTTTGCCCAGGCTCAATATACACTCACTGGATTCTAACCACACACTCACACATACTACACTGACACTTCAACACACACCCGGACACACACACGAGCATATTGACACAACACACAAACATACATACACAAATATTCACATTTCTGTACACTCTTCATATACGCTGCTGCTACTCTCTGTTTATTATCTATGCATAGTTACTTTACCCCTACCAACATGTATATATTACATATATTACCTCGGCTACCCCATACCCCTGCACATTGACTCGGTACCGGTAACCCCTGAATGCAGTCTCGTTATTGCTATTTCATTGTGTTACCATTTTTCCTGTAGTTTATTTAGCTAATTTTCTACCTAACTTTTAAAAATAACTCATTGATGGTTAAGGGCTCATAAGTAAGCATTTCACAGTAAAATCTACACCTGTTATATTTGATTTGGTTTGATTTGAAAGGGTGCACTAACCATTCTCATTGGACCAGTGGATACAGACATCATTGTACTCCTTTCTGTGCTGTTCTTCCATTTGAACAAGGATTATCCAACCCTAAAGCTGTGGGTTACTTTTGGTATGGGTAAACACTACCAGGAGATTTGTATCAACACCATCTATGAGAAGCTTGGAATGCACAACCGCTTCCACGCATTCACAGGTTGTGGTACAAACTCACAGTTACATGGAAAGAGCAAAAATACAGCTTGGGTTGCATGGAAGTCATTTCCAGAGGTGACTGATGCCTTCATTCCATGGCAGCTGAACTATTTCAAACACTTGATCTGGATTAATTCACTTTCACATTGGTTGAGCGATACACCTGTTTTGTCCATAACAAGTTAACCAGCCTAGATTTTGTCAATGATCTGAGAAAAGATATCTCCTCCAAGAGGTCATTCTCGATGGAGAATGACCCCAACAGAGGCTGCGCTGCTGCAATATTCAAACCGAGCAGTGTACCGAACAAGCATTTGGTCAACAAGTCTGAAAACCATCCAATTGGCACCTTCACCAGAAAGATTTGGATGGGCTATAAAAAACAATTGATTCCTGGACAACTTTGTGGACAGTCTTACTAAGGGCTGACAAAGTTTGTAGAGAACTCTTGAGGTGTGGCTGCAAAAGTGAGCCCATCTTGTCACGAATCCCGCCGAAGATGGTTCCTCTTCCTGTTCGGGCGGAGCTCGGCGGTCGTTGTCGCCGGCCTACTAGCTTCCACCGATCCCCTTTTCTGTTTCAGTTAGTTTTATCTGATTAGTTTCACCTGTTTCTTGTTTGGGTTTTGTTTTGTGGCTATTTAAACCCGGTAGGCCCGCCTACTTTTGTGCTGGCTTGTTTTTCTGTTCATGTGTGTGGGTTATTGTGGGTTCCTTTTTCCGGACCGTTTCGTCCTGTTTGTTTGGACGTGGTATTTTATGCGCCCTTGTGTTTAGTTTGACCGTTACTCTGTTCCTGGAATAAAGACCCACGTTATTACTAACCCTGCTCTCTGCGCCTGACTCCTCCACCCACTACTCCTAGAAGCCGTGACACATCTGTTCTTGGAAGTGTTGATGACAGAATGCTAGATTATCATGCACTGCATTATGCTGGCATATGTGTACCAGGGCCCTACGTTTTTATTTTCTCCGCTAATCACAATTTATGGAATACATTTGATGTATTATTACCAGGGGTTGGAACCAAATATTTTCCAATAATAATTATTTTCCAATTCTGAACAGAACCATTATTATGTTCTACTGACCAGAAAAATAAAGTTCTGAATCATTTAGAACCAAATAAAAGTTTTGGTTTATATCATTCCTTTCGGTTCCTTTTTAAACCTCTGAAATCTACTTTTGTTTTTACATTTAGTTCGACATTAAATAACTTCACCAATCAGTGCGGACAGAGCGGCTTGCTATGGAGCGGGTAAACGATTTAATCTGTATAGGAAAGTCATTAAGAGCTAATTGTATTTTGCCAGGACATAATGGTTTAATCAAAATGAAAGACAAACACAGACTGTGCTGCCAGTAACAGTTTAGGGCATGAGATGCAACTGAAACTTTGTAGGTGAGGAGAGAGCAAGAGAGGATGGAGGAGGCTTGCCTTGAAGCACTGTTATTTATGCCTTGCATTATATGAATTATGCCCACAATTATATCTACAGAGGAGCAGCTTCTATGGAGGAACTTTGAATGTCTTTGAACTTCTGAGTTGGTTTAACATTGGACCAGAGCAAAAGTTAGCCAGCTAGCTAGCTTGCTTGCTAACAAGCTTGTGTGTGCAAAGCAGCACTACAATTAAAAACAGGTCTTACCTTTTTGTATTTAATAAATCCAACGTGAAATGTGATAACTATAGTATCCTTAACTAGTATGGAAAAAGTTGGACCATTCTTTTAAACATGTCTCCCTGATTTCTGAATCGTGCTTGTAACGTTGTCAGTAGGCTACAGTAACCTATGCTTTAGAGGGGAGGAGCAGGTAGCCTACAGCCTACACACACATGTGCTGGCAGGGAGACAGACAATGGAATAAGTTTGAGTGACAGAGTAAATGCTTTGCATAGGTGCTTTGTTTTGCCTGGAACATAAAATAATGTTATTAACTAGTTCCCATGCTTTTAAAATAGCGGTTATGATTCTGGAATAGTATAGATCACTTGAGTTTCCGGTTTGGGTCCTGTTCCTCAAATAATTTCATAATTTTTTTGTTTTCTGTTCTGTTCCCTGAACCGTTTACAACCGTTAATTATGACTTGTTTTCATGTTTTTATTTAACTTAATAACTGTTTTAAATATGACTATGGATCCATTACCATCTCCATTGGTGGCCATTTTGAATTCAACTTTCTGGATGATTTTGAAGTGAGCATCCCTTCTAGAATGTTTTCATACCACCTGAGGAATGCTTATACCACATTGCATGCTTTTACTTGTTGCATGATTGTATTTTGATTACTGTTTCAGTGCTATTTGGGTTGTTAATTGAATGCTTCATGAACTTTCTTGATAATTTTTTATTGTTATTACTAATTTGTTTTATATTTTAATTATTTATGTACTTGTTTGACCTTTTACTGCATTGTTAGGAGCTAGTCACATAAGTATTTTGCTGCACCGCTATAACATCTGCTAAACTGTGTACGCGACCAATAAACTTTGATTTGATGGTCAAATACCAGCTGTTATGGCAGCCATTTTGAATTTTCACGATAACTTGCTTCCTGGTTAAGTTTGAAATGTGCACCCCTTCTGGGATGTTTTCATATCATCTGCGGAATGTTTGTACCAAATGTCACGCTTGTAGTGTTTTCTTTTTTTTCGGTTAAAGTCCAGTAGGCTCAATTCATTATCTTTGGTATTATCCAACCCATTATCTATTGGGACATTTTTTTGCATAAATTTGTCCCCCTTTTTTAACTTCCCCACCATTAAACATGTAGTCTACAGGCTACTGAAGTCTTACTTACTCCTACTGACATTTGTGGCTGCTTCACATGATGTATTGTTATCTCTACCTTATTGCCCTTTGTCTGTCCCCAACAATGTTTGTACCATGTTTTGTGCTGCTACAATGTTGTGCATTGCCATGTTGTGTTGCTACGTCTTGATACTATGCTATGTTGTTGTCTTAAGTCTCGCTTTATGTAGTGTTGTGGTGTCTCTCTTGTCGTGATGTGTGTTTTGTCCTATATATATTTTTTTTATTAATGTTTTAAATGCCAGCCCCGTCCCCGCAGGAGGCCTTTCGCCTTTTGGTAGGCCGTCATTATAAATAAGAATTTGTTCTTAACTGACTTGCCTAGTTAAATAAAGGTTAAATAAAATAAATAAAAAATTTAATCCATCAGTACCTCCACCAAGGAGGAAGAGTGCAACGTTCTGAAAGCGTAGCAGGTATAATGGCCCTGGAGGGGATAACGTTTTACGGGCTTCTAACCAACTATGCTATTTTTTTCGCATTGTTTGTAACTCATTTTGTACATAATGTTACTGCTACCGTCTCGTATGACCGAAAAGAGCTTCTGGACATCAGAACAGTGATCACTCACCTCAAACTGGACCAAGATTTTTTCTTTAATGAGTCCGACGAGAAGGTATACTGCTTTGTCGAGACAAGGCCCAAATCCCCGCCCTCCACGTGAAGAAAAGACAGAGAAAAAGGAGGAGGAGGGCAGGGTGCCTTGTAAGAATTACCGACGAGTAGGTAAACCACCACAAACCTACGTATTATTGGCCAACGTGCAATCATTGGAAAACAAACTGGATGATCTATGATTAAGACTATCCTACCAACGGGACATTAAAAGCTGTAATGTCTTATGTTTCACCGAGATGTGGCTAAACGACGACACGGATAATATAGAGTTGGCTGGCTTCTCTGTGCATCGGCAGGACAGGGCAGATAGGTCTGGTAAGACATAGCTGCCCTCAATAACTGCTGGTGCACAATGTCTAATATTTAAAAAAATCTAAGGTATTGCTCGCCTGAGGTAGAATACCTTATGATAAGATGTAGACCACACCATCTACCAAAAGAGTTTTCATCTATATTTTTCGTAGCCATCGATTTACCACCACAAACCGGTGCTGGCACTAAGACTGCACTCAACGAGCTGTATAAGGCACCACCTAGTGGCCGGGGACTTTAATGCAGGCAAACTTAAATCCATTTGACCTCATTTCTACCAGCATGTCACGTGCAAACGGAGGGAAAAAAACTCTAGACCACTTTTACTCCACACAGAGACGCATACAAAGCTTTCCCTCACCCTCTATGTGGCACACCTGACCATAATTCTATCTTCCTGATTCCTGTTTACAAGCAAAAACTAAAGCATGAAGTACCAGTGACTCACTCAATACGGAAGTGGTCAGATGACGCAGATGTTATGCTACAGGGCTGTTTGCTAGCACAGACTGGACTATGTTCCGGGATTCATCCAACGTCATTGAGGAGTATACCACCTCAGTCACCGCCCCTAGGTGGTAAGGGTAGGCAACAACACATCTGCCATGCTGATCCTCAACACTGGGGTCCCTAGTCCCCTCCTGAAATCCCTGTTCACCCACGATTGCGTGGCCAAGCATGACTACAACACCCTCATTAAGTTTGCTGACGACTCAACGGTGGTAGGCCTGATCACCGGCAATGATGAAACAGCCTATAGGGAGAAGCTCAGAGCCAACAACCTCTTCCACAATGTGAGCAAGACAAATGAGCTGATCGTGGACTATAGGAAAAGGAGGGCTGAACAGGCCCCCATTAACATTGATGGGGCTGAAGTGGAGCGGGTCGAGAGTTTCAAGTTCATTGGTGTCCACATCACCAACGAACTGTCATGGTCCGGTACCCCCTGTAAAAAAATATTTATATATATATAGTGACACTAATATATATAAATATTTTTTTACCTTTATTTAACTAGGCATGTCAGTTTAAGAACAAATTCTTATTTACAATGTCGGCTTACCAAAAGGCAAAACGGTGGGGTTAAAAATAAAAAATCACAACAAGAGAGACAACACTACATAAAAAGACACTTAAGACAACAACATAGCGAGGCAGCAACACATGATAACACAGCATGGTAGCAACACATCATAACAGCATGGTAGCAACACAACATAACAACATGGTAGCAACACAACATGGTAGCAGCACTAAACATGGTACAAACATCATTGGGCACAACCAACAGCACAAAGGGCAAGAAGGTAAAGACAACAATACACGACACAAAGCAGCCACAACTGTCAGTAAGAGTGTCCATGATTGAATCTTTGAATGAAGAGACTGAGATAAAACTATCCAGTTTGAGTGTTTGTTGCAGCTCGTTCCAGTCGCTAGCTGCAGAAAACTGAAAAGAGGAGCAACCCAGGGATATGTATGTGTTGTATGTGGAGGATGAGGGCTGCAGTCGATATCTCAGATAGGGGGAGTGAGGCGTAAGAGGTTTTTATAAATAAGCATCAACCAGTGAGTTTTTCGACAGGTATACCAAGTTGACCAGTTTACAGAGGAGTATACAGTGCAGTGATGAGTCCTATAAGGAGCATTGGTGGCAAATCTGATGGCCGAATGGTAAAGAACATCTAGCCGCTCGAGAGCATCCTTACCTGCCAATCTATAAATTACGTCTCCATAATCTAGCATGGGTAGGATCGTCATCTGAATCAGGGTTAGTTTGGCAGCTGGGGTGAAAGAGGAGCGATTACGATAGAGGAAACCAAGTCTAGATTAAACCTTAGCCTGCAGCTTTGATATGTGCTGAGAGAAGGACGGTGTACTGTCTAGCCATACTCCCAAGCACTTGTATGAGGTGACTACCTCAAGCTCTAAACCTTCAGTGGTAGTAATCACACCTGTGGGGAGAGGGGCATTCTTCTT
Source organism: Oncorhynchus gorbuscha (assembly GCF_021184085.1). Classification (NCBI taxonomy): domain Eukaryota; kingdom Metazoa; phylum Chordata; class Actinopteri; order Salmoniformes; family Salmonidae; genus Oncorhynchus; species Oncorhynchus gorbuscha. The sequence continues at coordinate 15,470,487 of NC_060178.1, forward strand.
ACTAAACCACATGACCTTTGTTTTGGAGGTGTTCAGAGCAAGGTTACGGGCAGAGTAAGCTTGTTGGACACTAAGAAAGCTTTGTTGTAGAGCATTTTACACAAAATCCGGCGAGGGGCCAGTTGAGTATAAGACTGTATCATCTGCATATAAATGGATGAGAGAGCATCCTACTGCTTGAGCTATGCTGTTGATGTACATTGAGAAGAGCGTGGGGCCTAGGTTTGAGCCTTAGGGTATTCATTGGTGACAGGCAGTGGCTGAGACAGCAGATTTTCTGACTTTATACACTGCACTCTTTTGAGAGAGGTAGTTAGCAAACCAGGCCAAAGACCCCTCAGAAACACCAATACTCCTTTGCCAGCTCACAAGAATGGAATGGTCTCCCATATCAAAAGCTTTGGCCAAGTCAATACAAATAGCAGCACAATTTTGCATAGAATCAAGGGCAATGGTGACATCATTGAGGACCTTTAAGGTTGCAGTGACACATCCATAACCTGAGCAGAAACCAGATTGCCTACCTGAGGGAATATTTTTTTTAAACCTTTATTTAACTAGGCAAGTCAGTTAAGAACAAATTCTTATTTTCAATGACGGCCTAGGAACAGTGGGTTAACTGCCTGTTCAGGGGCAGTTCAGGGGCAGAACGACAGATTTGTACCTTGTCAGCTCAGGGATTTGAACTTGCAACCGTTCGGTTACTAGTCCAATGCTCTAGTCACAAGGCTACCCTGCCGCCCCATCAAGAAAGCCAGTCTGTTGATTATTGACAAGTTTTCCAACACTTTTGATAAACAGGGCAAAATAGAAATAGGCTTACAACAGATAGAATCAGCTTGATCTCCCCCTTTAAATAAAGGACGAAACATGGATGCCTTCCAAGCAATGGGAATCTCCCCAGGAAGGAGAGACAGGTTAAAAAGTTTGGAGCTTGGCGATGATAGGGGCAACAACTTAAAGAAGAAAGGGACAGGCAAGGAGACATGGCTGAGTCAAATAGGAATCATGACTTAATGAAGTGGTGATTAAAGAGCTCAGCCATGTGCTTCTTGTCAGTAACAACCACATCATCAACATTAAGGGACATGGGAAGCTGTGAGGAGGAGGGTTTATTCTCCAGGGCTTTAACCGTTTTCAAGAACTTCTTGGGGTTAGACCCAGAGAGAGAACTGTGCCTTAAAGTAACTCTTTGGCCTTCCAGATAGCCTGTGTGCATTTATTAATAATTTGTCTGAATGAGAGCCAGTCAGCCTGAGTATGCATGTGCTGAGCCTTTTGCCAAATGCAATTATTGAGGTGTAGTAACTCCGTAAGATCATGGTCAAACCAGGGGCTGAACCTGTTTTTAATGATAATTTTCTTTATGGGGGCGTGTTTGTTTGTTCGACAGAGGGGATCTGTTATGCAGGTGAGTGAGGACCCAAAAGCGACTTAACAGAAACTGAGTTTATTAAAGTCCAAACAGGGAAAACATAATCCTCAATCTTTACAGGAGATATCCAAACAGGGAAAACATCATTCCTCTAGTTGTTGAGGAGAATTGCAGGACAAGCGGCAACAGACTGCAGGTCCCTTCGGGTAGGCGCGGGCCGTAGCGGACAGAGACACCTGCTCACACGCAGCATCTGATGAAAAGGCAAAACACGACAGGACGGAACAAAGGCAAAGCAAACAAGAATCCGACAAGGACAGAGGCAGAAACCGAGAGAGAAATAGAGACCTAATCAGAGGGCAAAATAGGGGACAGGTGTGAGAGAGTAAACGAGGTCGTTAGGAGAATGAGGAACAGCTGGGAGCAGGAACGGAACGATAGAGAGAGAGAGGGATAGAGAGAGAGAAAGAAACCTAATACGACCAGCAGGGGGAAACGAAGAGAAGAGAAAGCACAGGGACAAGACATGACAATACATGACAATACATGACAGGATCAAGCTGATTCTATCCCATTTTACAGAGGACAGTTCGTGAAGGAAGGCTTGCTCATTGAAGTTTTTTAGCAAGCGTCTATGACAAATCAGGACAGGTCGTTTCACTGAGCAGCCATTACGAACACAGGCTGTAAAACAGTGATCACTAAAGTCATTACAGAAAACACCAGACTGTTACCTATCAGGATCATTTGTGAGGATAACATTGAGGAGAGTAGCCTTTTCTGGGTGTTTGGAGTCATACCTTGTGGGATTGGTAATAATCTGAGAAAGATTTAGGGAGTCCCATTGCTTTAGGACTTGGTCATGTGGTTTAAGTATGTCACCTAGCTGGACACATTCAGGCTTAGTGTAAGGGGCCTGGAGAGAGCTTAGGGCAGGTAGGGTACAGGTAGGGTACAGACCGGTGCTGATGGAGGACTATAGCACCCAGCAACAGTCAACAAAGAGTTATTTGAAAGTTTAATGCTTAAAACCAGCAAATCAAATTGTTTGGAGACAGACTTGAGCACTGAAGGTGTTCCTTGGTAAAGATTGTCACTCCCCCACCTTTAGAAGATCTGTCTTGCCAAAAAAGGTTATAACCAGAAAGGTTAACAGCAGTGTTCAAAACACTCTTCCTTAACCACGTCTCAGTAATGACCAACACATCTGTATTGGAGCTGTGTACCCACACTTTCAATTGATCCATTTTAGGTAATAAGCTTTTAGTGTTAATGTGCAGAAAATATAGCCTCGTTATTGTCATGTAATTTTTTTTTTTTTCTATTTTTTTTTTACTTTAGTTTATTTTGTATATATATTTCTTAACTCTATTTCTTGAACTGCATCGTTGGTTAAGGGTATTCGGCGTAAGTGAGAAATACAATTGTATTTGAGATAGAAATTACTTGAAACCCTGCATAAGATTCTCTGGAAGCATGTCTGACTGTTTGCACGCAAGCAAAGAGCATCTGTATTCAGTAATTTTTTTATTGAACCCCAATTCAATGGGCTTTATTGGCATGGGAAACATATGTTAACATTGTCAAAGTAATTGAAATAGATAATAAACAAATGTGAAATAAACAATTAGAAATTAACAGTAAACATTACACAAACCGTTCAAAATATATATTATACTGACTTTGCCTTTCCCTCTTTGACTGAGGTGAACGCGGCCCTCCATATGCCGTACGCATGCGCAAAAAGATGACGTCGATATCTGTCATACTGGTAGTTGGTTCCTCAATAGTGAAAAACAAGAGGGAAATTCAAGGAATCAGTCCGTGCTGCATGTAAACTCAAAGTAAGTTGACAAACTTTGACTTTCATTTAGTCATTGCCTCAACATAATTTATATTGGTGTCCTCGTCTGTCACGTATGAGGAAAAATGGACTTGCTTTGGATCCTTGCAAGACTTATCTTGTTGTCTACTGCTAGCTATCGTGCATGCTAACGTTAGCTGTGAAGAAGCTGGCTATCTCACCGACCAACGTTAGCTAGTGAACAGTCAAAAGTTTTCGTATGGTCAGAATATGGATACCTTTCTAGTTACTTAATATGTAAATTAGGAAATGTAGCTAATCAGATTGAGGCATAACGTAGCGTCATATCTACTAGCAATTGTTTTAGAAAGTTACTATACCTAGCCATTTTAGCCAAGTAGCTCTGGTCCATCGCACAACAACAGCAAGTTGTCTTTGTTTCCCCCCGATTTTGTTTAGTGACTATCTTCAGTATGCTTTCATAACCTCAACAAAGTAAAAAAAGTGAAAAAGTGTTGTGTGCGCAGGATGTCGTTTCTAAAAAATAAAATAAATAAAAAAATAGCATTTTAGCTCTCCATGCGTGTGCATCCGACGCATGCGCGTGGACCAGAGCGTTAGAGTTAGCAAGCCTGCTACTGTCTTTAGCTAGCGAACTTGTTTGACAGTTCATTTATGAACGTGTTAGCTAGACCGAATTTAAGTTAGCTAACTAGTCCAAAACATGTGAACTTCATGGTTTTATTGTCACATGCACAAGTACAGTGAAACGCTCAACCCATCAGTGCAGTAATCAATATCAGAATAGTATATTTAATAAAGAAAACATAAGAAAATAGAGGAAGCTACAAACAGGGTCAGTGCCAATACCAAATTTACAATGAGCAGGGATACAGGTGTAGTTTGAGGTAGATGTACATATAGGCGAGGGATTAGGAGAAAGTGACTGGTAGCAGGATGAATAATAATTGTAAAATGCATAAGTGGTGTGTGCCAGGGATTTGCTCTCGAGTGGCGCAGCGGTCTAAGTAACTGCATCTCAGTGCTAGAGGCGTCTCTACAGACCCTGGTTCGATTCCACGGTGTATCACAACTGGCCATGATTGGGAGTCACAAATGGCGGCGCACAATTGGCTCAGCGTCGTCCGTGTTAGGGTTTGCCCAGGGTAGGTCGTCATTGTAAGTAAGAATTTGTTTAACTGACTTGCCTAGTTGAATAAAGGTAAAAATAAAAAAAAATCTAATGGGCCAAGATGACTTTCTGTTTAAATGTAATGGAATAAGTTCCCAGTGAACTTACAAAGTCACTAAAGCAGCTAAATTACTATGTAGCGCTACACTGTGGGCCCCAATGCAGGCATAATTACCATTTAAGGGAACTGTAATTCCACTGTGTAATTGGTCCCCATTGGGTGGCTGTATGGTGGTACAGAGACAAACGAATAATGATTAAGAATATTAAATAGCAGACTAGTTCTAGTGATCAAGACGGTACATAGACAAAGTAATTTAATCAAGTAAAAAAATGTTGCGCTATTAATCATAAATCACTGTAATTATACGGTCCTAACAGCTGTGGTTTTCTATCCTGAATTATAAGTTACTTTATTCACCTTCAGTTTTTCTTTGTAAATATATTGCTTAAAAGGGATCAAACCCTGTCGATCTGTGGTGACCAGCCCTGTTCCTGGAAACCTACAGGGTGTGCAGGTTTTTGTTCCTGGCCAGCACGAACACACACACTCTTAATTAATGAACACCGTGGTTAGGCTACTAGAATCAGCTGTTGTAGTGCTAGGCTGGGACAAATGCTTGCTATTAGTATCAAGGCTAGAGGGACTGTAGGACAAGTTTACGGCAAGAAGGTTGAATAGCTTAATGTTTGAAATTGAGCAAATGTGAATTTGAAGAAGAAAAAAACTACTCCACAATCTACAGTAAACACTCATGCAAAATATTAGAGCTGTTCGCCATCATCAGCTCTGTGCTTAGATGTCGTGAGATTTGCGTCATCACTCTGTTTCCAGTGCTCTGTTTTTCTTTGCAATGAACTTAAACGTTAGCTTTTTTACATGGCAGATATTGCACTTTTCTTCTCCAACACTTTGTTTTTGCATTATTTAAACCAAATTGAATATGTTTCATTATTTATTTGAGGCTATATTGATTTTTATTGATGTATTATATTAAGTTAAAATAAGTGTTCATTCAGTATTGTTGTAATTGTCATTATTACAAAAGCATTTTTTTATTTTTTTATTGTCCGATTAATCGGTACCGGCTTTTTTTTTGGGTCCTCCAATAATCTGTATCGGCGTTGAAAGCTCATAATCGGCTGACCTCTAATTTGAACGATTTTACTGCTAGTAGGGCTGTGACGGTCATTGAATTTTGGATGACGGTTATTGGTCAGCCAAATGATCGCGGTCACCGTAATAGCTATTCGAATCGCACAACAAATAATATCTATATATTTTTTAAGACTCACATTTTCTCTTCCGCTCCTGAACGCATGAGCTGCTGCTGCAGGGAAGGGTGTTTTGCATAGGCAACCGAAGACTCGTTTGCTACAACATCTTGCTTGTTTCAGCAATGTGCAACAAAGTTTCATCATGTTGTAGAGTCCATGGTAAAGTAGAAACGGACTAAACCACAGGAATGCCCGGCCATCCTGTCTTCAGTCGGCTGTTCTTTCCACACACACAAAAAAATAATAACATTGTTTAAACGGTTATTTTATTTTCATGATGTCTTCATCAATAACTGTTGGCTACAGGGTTATACAGTAATTCATCAATCACATTAATGTTAAAAAAAACTGCATTTTCAAAACTCAGACCATAAATAAATCTGCTTTTTTTTCCCAAACCATTCCCAAACCATTGTGTTAATTTTTTTCTTCACTAGTGATCAGGGGCTTGCAACTATAGTTTTCATTCACAGAAAAGACATTAGTGCTACACATTTGTCAGAAAAAGCTTTGTTTTCATCAGATGACAACAGAGGTGCAATGATATTTGGCTAGTAGCCACACAAGTAAATGACAAAGCAAGGTCATATTTCTAATGTTTTTCTTGAAGTTAATCCTGGATTTTACCTGATTTAAAGTAGGCTACACCGAGAAAAGTAGCTACACATCAGTCAGAGCGCTGTTTGCTGATAGAATGCCTAGTTCGTGAATTTTCATCCAAGTAGAGAAGTGCAAATGAAGCACAAAATTAGTCTGATGCCGAGCAGAAATGACAAGAAGAAGCATTTTAGGTCTGCGTTTACAAAATGCAGAAAGACATTTCTTATGCTTTTAATCAGGGGACCCCTGGTAATTGTGCCAGCCCTAACTGCTTAGCACACCTTATTTAAATTGTCAACTAATTATCAAGCTCTTCAGGTGAATCTGGTGAGCTAGTCTGGGGGTCCCCAAGGAGAGGTTTGAAAACCACTTCCCTATACTATGAGGTGAAGGTGTCTGTGGGGCTTATCATGTTCATTCAGTAATGAACAGTGTTTAAATTAGGCATAGCCAAAGTAGCACAATTTAATTTTAGCTGAACTGTTGCAAGGCTACATTTTAGATCATAGGCTTATTAGCACATGAATAACTTCTATCACCAAGTGCTTTTAAGGTAGTGCCATAATTGTTAAATGTAGGGCATTACATGTTTAAATTGGCTCTGTAATTTTAACCAATTTCTTTAAAAATCCCTGTTTACTTTTATCTGCTCTATCATTTAGGCTAATAGATTTGTTTTGCTACATTGCCCACTGCCATTATTTTAGGATCTCGCCTTTCATCGGCAGCTAGAATCAAAGCATACATCTTTGAGAATAATGGTTCAGGTACAGGATCATGTAATGAATTATCACTGTGTGAAGAGTGAAGAGTATGGAATTAATAAGCCTCTTGTATTTTCATGTCTCTTTCTTTGTAAAAACAAAAACAAATGCTTCCTTTTGTTTAAATCTCCCTTCGACACTGGGCAGCATTTTCACGAATGCGCACCGCATCGATTATACACGCTAGATAAACTAGTAATATCATCAACCATGTGTGGTTATAACTAGTGTTTATGATTGATTGTTTTTATAAGATGAGTTTAATGCTAGCTAGCAACTTACCTTGGCTTCTTACTGCATTTGCGTAACAGGCAGGCTCCTCGTGAGGCAGGTGGTTGGAGCGTTGCACTAGTTAACCGTAAGGTTGCAAGATTGAATCCCTGAGCTGACAAGGTAAAAATGTGTTATTGTGCCCCTGAACAAGGCAGTTAACCCACCGTTCCTATGCCGTCATTAAAAATAAGAATGTGTACTTAACTGACTTGCATCGTTAAATAAAGTTGTGGGCAAAAAATATCGGCAAAATCGGCGTCCAAAAACACAGATTTCCGATTGTTATGAACACGCGAAATCGGCCCCAATTAATCGGCCATTCCGATTAATCGGTCGACCTTTAGCCCCTAACAGAGACTATGTAGGAAACAATATTTATTTGAATCTAATTGGATTAATGCCAGTGACATCTATAGTTCAGAGCCTTACCTAATAGGAGGGAACATTAACTTGTTTTCAAAGCAGAGCGGTCTTTTCTCCACTTCCTCGGAGTCTATGTAAGTCACATGAAGAAAAGTGGAAGTCCTGGCAGGTGGAATCTGCAATGAACATCGACGAGAAGAACCTTGTGGTTAAGTTCTGGACGGGAAATCTAACTGATGAAGATGTTGACTGCTTCATTGAGAGAGACTGCACCATTCTACAGCCAGCTTTAAAGCCTGTAGATAAGTATGGTTTCTGGTACAGAGTGAGGAAGTACAGGGTGAAGTTGAAGAGGGGAAGGACCGGAGAGCTGTTAGAGGTGCTGAACGCAATCACTTTGGGCCCCTACAGTGGTAGGATTTTCTACCCCGGACAGGTCCTGCGCTGCTTCATCCGCGGCCTTGACTATCAAGAATGCGCATACATACAGTGCTAGTGCTATGAATCCCTTGGACACAAGGCCAGAGAATGCAAGAACTCCAGTAATGCACTCTATGTAATGAAGATGGCCACTCCTCCTTCGACCAGCCAAGAGAAGACGGGCAGCTTCTAGCGAAGAGCTAGCAGAAGAGGAATGCTAGCAGCAGAAGCCTGAAGGCGAGCAACCCGAGAGGGAAACCAGTCGGCCAACAACCAAAAAGGAGTGACAAAAAAATGGTACAAATAAGGTACAGTAGGTCTTTTTTTATAGGTAAGTTGGTAACTGGTTAAGAACGAGGAGGGGCTGAATGAAGGGATATTGTTAATATTTCTTGCAATCATTCTCATATTCTCTTTTGTATTATGAAATGTAAATGTACTGTATTGATGATTTCCTTTTATACAGTGTCTTCGGAAAGTATTTAGATCCCTTGACATTTTTCACATTTTGTTATGATACAGCCTTATTCTAAAACTGATAACAAAAGACAAATCCTCATCAATTTACACATAATACAACATAAAGACAAAGCAAAAGTAGGTTTGAAGAAATGTTTGCTATTTTATTAAAAATAAAAACTGTACTTTATTTTAGTACCTTTGGCAGCGAATACAGCAGTGAGCCTTCCTGGGTATGCTGCTACAAGCTTGGCAATTCTGTATTTGGGAAGTTTCTCCCATTCTTCTCTGCAGATCCTCTCAATCTCTGTCAAGATGTTTGATCGGGTTCAAGTCCGGGCTCAGCTGGGCCGCTCAAAGACATTCAGAGACTTGTCCCAAAGCTGTGTTGTCTTGGATGTGTGCTTAGGGTCATTGTCCTGTTGGAAGATGAACCTTCACCCCAGTCTGAGGTCCTGAGCGCTCAGGAGCAGGCTTTTGTCAAGGGTCTCTCTGTACTGTGCTCCGGACATCTTTGCCTCGATTCCGACTAGTCTCCCAGTCCCTGCCGCTGAAAAACATCCCCAGAGCATGATGCTTCTACCACCATGCTTCACCATAGGGATGGTGCCAGGTTTCCTCCAGACGGGACGCTTGGCATACAGGCCAAATAGTTCAATGTTGGTTTCATCAGATCAGAGAATCTTCTTTCTCATGGTCTGAGAGTCTTTAGGTGCCTCCAATCGGGCTGTCGTGCCTTTTACTGAGGAGTGGCTTCCGTCTGGCCACTTTACCATAAAGGCCTGATTGGTGGAGTGCTGCAGAGATGTTTGTCCTTCTGAAAGGTTCTCCCATCTCCTCAGAGGAACTCTGGAGCTTTGTCAGAGACCATCAGGTTCTTGGTCACCTCCCCGACCAAGGCCCTTCTCCCCAATTGCTCAGTTTGGCTGGGCGGCCAGCTCTAGGAAGAGTCTTGGTGGTTCCAAACTTCTTCATTTAAGAATGATGTGGGCCACTGTGTTCTTGGGGACCTCCAATGCTGCAGAAATGTTATGGTACCCTTCACCAGGTCTGTGCCTTGACACAATCCTGTCTCAGAGCTCTACGGACAATTCCTTCAACCTCTTGGCTTGTTTTTGCTCTGACATGCACTGTCAACTGTGGGACCTTTTATATAGACAGGTGTGTGCCTTTCCATATCATGTCCAATCAATTGAATTCACCACAGGTGGAGTCCAAGTTGTAGAAACATCTTAAGGATGATCAATGGAAACACAATGCACCTGACCTCAATTTAGTCTCATTTTAAAGGGGCTGAATACTTAGTGGGGCAAAAAAGTATTTAGTCAGCCACCAATTGTGCAAGTTCTCCCACGTAAAAAGATGAGGCCTGTAATTTTCATCATAGGTACACTTCAACTATGACGGACAAAATGAGGAAAGAAATACAGAAAATCACATTGAAGAATTTGTAATGAATTAATTTGCAAATTATGGTGGAAAATAAGTATTTGGTCAATAACAAAAGTTTATCTCAATACTTTGTTATATATGTTTTCTGTAAGTCTTCACAAGGTTTTCACACGGTTGCTGCTATTTTGGCCCATTCCTCCATAAAGATCTCCTCTAGAGCAGTGATGTTTTGGGGCTGTTGCTGGGCAACACAGACTTTCAACTCCCTCCAAAGATTTTCTATGGGGTTGAGATCTGGAGACTGGCTAGGCCACTCCAGGACCTTAAAATGCTTCTTACGAAGACACTCCTTCATTGCCCGGGCAGTGTGTTTGGGATCATTGTCATGCTGAAAGATCCAGCCACGTTTCATCTTCAATGCCCTTGCTGATGGAAGGAGGTTTTCACTCACGATACATGGCCCCATTCATTCTTGCCTTTACATGGATCAGTCATCCTGGTCCCTTTGCAGAAAAACAGCCCCAAAGCATGATGTTTCCACCCCACGAGTTTAGTTTTTACCAAAAAGTTATATTTTGGTTTCATCTGACCATGTGACATTCTCCCAAACTTCTTCTGGATCATCCAAATGCTCTGTAGCAAAGTTCAGACGGGCCTGGACATGTACTGGCTTAACCTCTTGCTCCTACCTGACACGCAGGCGTCCCATCTAGACATCTGGAAATGCAAATGTGCTACGCTAAATGCTAATAGTACTGGTTAAAACTCAAATGTTCATTAAAATACACATGCAGGGTACTGAATTAAAGCTACACTCGTTGTGAATCCAGGCAACAAGTCAGATTTTTAAAATGCTTTTCGGCGAAAGCACGAGAAGCTACTACCTGATAGCATGTAACACCCCAAAAGACCCGCAGGGGACGTAAACAAAATAATTAGCATAGTCGGCGCTACACAAAACGCACAAATAAAATATAAAACATTCATTACCTTTGACCATCTTCTTTGTTTGCACTCCTAGATGTCCCATAATCACTATTGGGTCTTTTTTTGGATTAAATCGGTCCATATATAGCCTAGATATCGATCTATGAAGACTGTGTGATCAAGGAAAAAAATAGCATTTTATAACGTAACAATTTTTTTAAATAAAAAAAGTTGACGATAAACTTTCACAAAACACTTCGAAATACTTTTGTAATGGAACTTTAGGTATTAGTAAACGTTAATAAGCGATCAAATTGATCACGAGGCGATGTATATTCTATAGCTGTACGTCTGGAAATAATGTCCGGGTAAATCTCAACCAAAATATCCGGTCGGAGACCGGAAGAAAGGCGCTGCCTTGCGTCCGTTTGACCAAGAAACAAATCGTAGGCAAATGACAAGACTGTTGACATCGTGTGGAAGCTGTAGGTATTGCAACCTCGGCCCCATTTAATTGTCGTTCACGTTTAACAATGGGTTCAAGTGGCGCATGGATATATTTTCCCATTTTCAGTGATCAGATTTTCCTGCACTTTTCGATGAAACGCACGTTCTGTTATAGTCACAGCCGTGATTTAACCAGTTTTATAAATGTCTGAGTGTTTTCTATCCACACATACTAATCATATGCATATACTATATTCCTGTTATGAGTAGCAGGGCGCTGAAATGTTGCGCGATTTTTAACAGAATGTTCGAAAAAGTAGAGGGTCGACTTAATGAGGTTAAGCAGGGGGACACGTCTGGCACTGCAGGATTTAAGTCCCTGGCGGCGTAGTGTGTTACTGATGGTAGGCTTTGTTACTTTGGTCCCAGCTCTCTGCAGGTCATTCACTAGGTTCCCCTGTGTGGCTCTGGGATTTTTGCTCACGGTTCTTGTGATCATTTTGACCCGACGGGGTGAGATCCTGCGTGGAGCCCCAGATCGAAGGAGATGATCAGTGGTCTTGTATGTCTTCCATTTCCTAATAATTGCTCCCACAGTTGATTTCTTCAAACCAAGCTGCTTCCCTATTGCAGATTCAGTCTTCCCAGCCTGGTGCAGGTCTACAATTTTGTTTCTGGTGTCCTTTGACAGCTCTTTGGTCTTGGCCATAGTGGAGTTTGTAGTGTGACTGTTTGAGGTTGTGGACAGGTGTCTTTTATACTGATAACAAGTTCAAACAGGTGCCATTAATACAGGTACCGAGTGGAGGACAGAGGAGCCTCTTAAAGAAGAAGTTACAGGTCTGTGAGAGCCACAATTACAGGCCTCATCTTTTTAAGTGGGAGAACTTGCACAATTGGTGGCAGACTAAATACTTTTTTTGCCCCACTGTATATGAATAAGGTATTTCAGTTTTTTTACTTATAATAAATTTGCAGATTTTTCTAAAAACCTGTTTTTGCTATGTCTTTATGGGGTATTGTGTGTCGATTCCCGGAAAACAATAAATATTTAATCCATTTTAGAATAAGGCTGTAACGTGAAAAAGTCAAGGGGTCTGAATTCTTTCCGAATGCACTGTTAAAACTAGAGAAATATATAGGAGGAAAATACGTACTTTACATATACTATTAAATATGGAATAAAGATGATGATAATAATAATAATAATAATAATAATAATAATAATAATAATAATAATAATGAGAGGATGCAAAACTGCTCTGTAATTCATGAAAGAAAATAAACAGATGTTGTTTTTTAAAGATGGTCTTGTGTTTTCTGTCTGCTACCAACTCTTCCTTTGTGTCCATTGATAGGGATTGACCCAGAAGCAAATACCCGGGCCTTAACGGCAAGTGTTTGTGCTAAGATGGTCGCCGAAGTCACAACAGGTGCACAGAAGAGGAATAAGCTCCATTTGAAGGAAGAAGAGCAGAGATACAAATGCCTTTGCAGTCTGCTGTGAAACCTCAAAGGAAGACTGCAGATAAAGAGAAAGATGGCAAAGACGCCATTCTGGAAGAACCCTGTCCCATCACACTTCTTACATAAACAGCATAACAGCTGCAGCATCTCTGTCGGAGCCATAATTCCCCATGCACTGTAGAGATACAGGAACACAAAGCTTCCCTTGGCAGTGGGTATCGTTAGATTTGGACAAACCCTTTTGAAGACCTATTTCGGTAGCCCCATTCTGTAAGCCTTTATCAAAACCAGATTATGGAAATGTAGAGCAAGCGAAGGGTCCTCCCTTCATCCGCAACAGTTTGTTTGACATGTAGCGACGCTTTGTCAGCATTGCCCTGGAGGCATCACTGAATACAGCCGTCGCTCTTTGTTCAACACGGTTTTTTTTCTCTATGCTTTTCCTCAATCCCACATTTACACTCTGCAGCAGCAAGACATTTGGTACGGCATATTATTTACATGTTCGTCGTGAATCCATCACTGGCAAGATTTGTGGAATCAAGCCGATTTGCACAGGCCTTGGTGGATGAAAGAATTGAAACAAACAAAATCAACTGACTATTCAGCACAAATGTTGAAATATTTGGATGGTTCGGTTGAATTAACAAAACTTTCTGTGCTTTCATACTGGTATCACATTACAAGTCACACTGAAAGGTGTCATTGCTCCCACAGTTGGCCTAATCTGTAAAATCCCAGTTCAAAGGCGTCAGAACGACACCTCAAATCCAATCCTTTAAACAAAGATGACAATTTTGTGATGTATCTTTTTTTAGCATTTGATATAGAAATGGGTACCTTGATCTAGATTTTTTTGTTGACATTTTACAGTTTACACCGATTTATTGTGAAACTTGTCAAGTTTTCCTTTTCTTTTTTGTTTGGCATTTCTGGGAGTCACAGCCTGATGGGAGTTTCTCTGTGAGGCCTGTCACCTTCAAATGCCACACTCACCAAGCTGGGGATTTAAGTCAGGCAGCATAGAGACTCATGCCACTTGGAATTTCAGCTCCTTCTGTGTTTGCGGACCCAGTAGAATGGCACCTGTGGTGTGAAAGGAGAATATGGACCGTCAACACTTGTTTTCAATTTGGATAGCTGGCTAATTTAACAATCTAAAAAAAGTGACTGTGACTGACATAATGAAAGAAACTGCTGATTCACAACCACATTTCAAACTTGCACCATGTGTATTCTAACTCTCTACAGTAAGCTTTTTTGTTTGTTTTTGGAAATGTATTAGCAGGCCTTACAAAGGGGGGGCCTTTGAATTAAAGCCATGGCATCTCACACAGTATCTTCTACTATGACACTCACTCTACGGATGTTGACTGAGTTAGAAACCCTTCCTATGCTGTCGTGCAGAATTAGCAGGGAACGGACCGACTCATCATTGCCACCTCAGTCTGTCCCCAGCCCGATTTCCTCAAGGGTGTGAGGAGAGAACCAAAGGACAAGGGTCTGAGGCAGTGTCTATCTGGCTGGACAGACTGCTAGCCATCCCCCTCTCCACTCACCTGCAAAGAGTCTGACTCAGGAACAGAGTGATGCCGAGTTTTAAATTGGGTCTGTGAGAGAGTGGCCTTGGCTCCGCCGGCGCATAACTAGGCTCTCGCATGCACTCACACTCCCACTGGCAAACTGTTCCCCAGCCGATAAAAGAGCAATGGAAACACCTGCTGTACCGTTTTATCTTCTATGGGGTTTTTACTCAGCCAAAGGATACATTTTCATACACCTGCAAGAGCATAAAACAGATTAATCTGGCATTTTATATTCAGGAAATGAGCCTTTTTGTTACAGGCTAATGTTATTGCAATTGGGGTTTGAACAGTAAGGCTTGGAGATTGCTATGATCTATCATTAAGAGGAAACTTGAGTATCATAAAGTCAAATGATAATCATTATTGTTTAAATAAAATTGTGATTTAAAAAAAAGTATACCAGTTTCATTTAAGGACCAACAAATTGACAGCTGTGCCATACAGATGGCAAAATAATTGGGAAGAGATTTTCAATGTACCGATTCCATGGAACATGGTTTATGAAGTGACACACCAAATGACGCAGGATTCAAAACTTAGTGTTGTATTTCTTATACTAAAAGGTAGGGGTGGTATACAGAAGATGGGTGCTTGGATAGGGCTATCAAGAGCTACCATCAATCGCTATGATGATACTGACTCTCATGAGGACCGCCACAGGAAAGGAAGACCCAGAGTTCATTAGAGTTACCAGCCTCAGAAATTGCAGCCCAAATAAATGCTTCAGATTGTTTTTTGAATTATTATTATTTTCACCTTTATTTAACCAGGTAGGCCAGTTGAGAACAAGTTCTCATTTAATACTGCGACCTGGCCAAGATAAAGCAAAGCAGTGCGACAAAAACAAGTTGCACATGGGATAAACAAAAGTATAGTCAATAACACAATAAAAAAAATCTGTATACAGTGTGCAAATTAAGTAAGGAGGTAAGGCAATAAATAGGCCAATAGGGGCGAAGTAATTACAATTTAATAATTTACACTGGGGTGATAGATGTGCAGATGTGGATGTGCAAGTAAAGATACTGGTGTGCAAAGAGCAGAAAAACATATGGGGATGAGGTAGGTAGTTGGTTGGATGGATGGGCTATTTACAGATGGGCTATTTGTACGGCTGCAGCGATCGGTAAGCTGCTCTGACAGCTGATGCGTAAAGTTAGTGAAGAAGATATGTCTCCAACTTCAGTGATTTTTGCAATTCGTTCCAGTCATTGGCAGCAGAGCTGTAAAGAAAGGCGGCCAAATATGTGTTGGCTTTGTGGATGACAGGTGAAATATACCTGCTGGAGCGCGTGCTACGGGTGGGTGTTGCTATGGTGATCAGTGAGCTGAAATAAGGCAGGGCTTGGCGGGTGGGTTTGGCGATGAGTATGTAGTGAGGACCAGCCAACGAGAGCACACAGGTCGCAGTGGTGGGTTGTATATGGGGCTTTGGTGACAAAACGGATGGCACTGATAGACCGCATCCAATTTGCTGAGTAGAGTGTTGGAGGCTATTTTGTAAATGCTGAAGTCAAGGATCGGTAGGATAGTCAGTTTTATGAGGGTATGTTTGGCAGCATGAGTGAAGGAGGCTTTGTTGCGAAATAGGAAGCCGATTCCAGATTTAACTTTGGATTGGAGATGCTTAATGTTAGTCTGGGAGGAGAGTTTACAGTCTAGCCAGACACCTAGGTATTTGTAGTAGAGGTCGACCGATTTAATCGGAATGGCCGATTTAATTGGGGCCGATTTTCAAGTTTTTATAACAATCGGAAATCGTTATTTTTGGGCGCCAATTTCCGATTTTATTTAAAAATATATTTTTTTACATTTATTTTTATACCTTTTTATTTAACAAGGCAAGTCAGTTAAGAACACATTCTTATTTTCAATGACGGCCTAGGAACTGTGGGTTAACTGCTTTGTTCAGGGCCTGAACGACAGATTTTCACCTTGTCAGCTCAGGAGTCCAATCTTGCAACCGCACAGTTAACTAATCCAACGCTCTAACCATTGCACTACACGAGTAGCCTGCCTGTTACGGGAATGCAGTAGAAGCCAAGGTAAATTGCTAGCTAGCATTAAACTTATTTTAGAAAAAACAATCAATCATAATCACTAGTTATAACGACTAATCCAGTTTAGCAGGCAATATTAACCAGGTGAAATTGTGTAATTTCTCTTGCGTTCATTGCACGCAGAGTCAGGGTATATAGTTTGGGCTGCCTGGCTCATTGTGAACTAATTTGCCTGAATTTTGCGTAATTATGACATACATTGAAGGTTGTGTAACAAGAATATTTAGACTTAGGGATGCCACCCGTTAGATAAAATACCGAACGGTTCCGTATTTACATTTACATTTAAGTCATTTAGCAGACGCTCTTATCCAGAGCGACTTACAAATTGGTGCATTCACCTTATGACATCCAGTGGAACAGTCACTTTACAATAGCACTGAAATAATAAACGTTTTGTTTTCGAAATGATAGTTTCCGGATTCGATTATATTACTGACCAAAGGCTCGTATTTCTGTAACCAATGTGAAATGGCTAGCTAGTTAGCTGGGTGTGCGCTAATACTGTTTCATACTTCACTCGCTTTTAGATTTGTAGTAGTTATTCCCCTTGCTGTTGTCGATGTGTTCCTGGTTCGAGCCCAGGTAGGGGCGAGGAGGGGGACGGAAGCTGTACTGTTACACTGGCAATACTATAGTGCCTATAAGAACATCCATTACATTTTACATTTAAGTCATTTGGCAGACGCTCTTATCCAGAGCGACTTACAAATTGGTGCATTCACCTTATGACATCCAGTGGAACAGTCACTTTACAATAGTGCATCTAAATCTTAAAGGGGGGTGGTGAGAGGGATTACTTATCCTATCCTAGGTATTCCTTAAAGAGGTGGGGTTTCAGGTGTCTCCGGAAGGTGGTGATTGACTCCGCTGTCCTGGCGTCGTGAGGGAGTTTGTTCCACCATTGGGGGGCCAGAGCAGCGAACAGTTTTGACTGGGCTGAGTGGGAGCTGTACTTCCTCAGTGGTAGGGAGGCGAGCAGGCCAGAGGTGGATGAACGCAGTGCCCTTGTTTGGGTGTAGGGCCTGATCAGAGCCTGGAGGTACTGAGGTGCCGTTCCCCTCACAGCTCCGTAGGCAAGCACCATGGTCAATAGTCAAAGGTATATGAAATTCAAATGGTATAGAGAGAAATAGTCTTTTAAAACTATATTAACTACAACCTAAAACCTCTTACCTTGGAATATTGAAGTCTCATGTTAAAAGGAACCACCAACTTTCATATGTTCTCATGTTCTGAACAAGGAACTTAAACGTTAGCTTTTTTTTACATGGCACACATTTTACATGGCACATATTTTTACATGGCACATATTATTTTCTTCTCCAACACTTTGTTTTTGGAGCGAGGAGAGGGACTAATCGGTATCGGCTTTTTTGGTCCTCCAATAATCGCTATCGGTATCGGCGCTGAAAAATCATAATCGGTCGACCTCTAGTGCAGAGCTGTTGGCCGGGATTGGGTTAGCCAGTTGGAGAGCACGGCCAGCCATAGAAAAACGCTTATTCAAATTATTGTGGATTTATCAGTGGTGACAGTGTTTCCTAGTCTCAGCTCAGCTGGGAGGAGGTACTCTTATTCTCCATAGACTTTAGTTTCCCAAAACCTTTTGGAATTAGTGCTTTCTGTTTGAAAAGCTAGCCTTTGCTTTCGCAAGTGACTGTGTGTGTGTATTTGTTCCTGGTATTTGTTCCTGGTATGGATTCCCTGAAAAGTTGCATATCGCGGGGACTATTCAAAGCTAGTGTAGTGCGCCACATGGTGTTTTTGTGCTGGTCAAGAGCAGTCAAGTCTTGAGTGAACCAAGGGCTATATCTGATCTTAGTTCTGCATTTTTTAAATAGGGCATGCTTATTTAAGATGGTGAGGAGAGCACTTTTAAAGAACAACCAGGCATCCTCTACTGATGGGAGGAGGTCGATATCCTTCCAGGATACCCGGGCCAGGTCGATTAGAAAGGCCTGCTCGCAGAAGTGATTCGGGGAGCTCTTGACAGTGATGAGGGGTGGTCGTTTGACTGCAGACCCATAATGGACGCAGGCATGAGGCAATGATCGCTGAGATCCTTGAAAATAGCAGAGGTGTATTTAGAGGGCAGGTTGGTCAGGATGATATCTATGAGGATGCCCATGTTTACGGATTTGGGGTTGTACCTGTTAGGTTCCTTGATAACTTGTGTGAGATTGAGGGCATGTAGTTTAGATTGTAGGACGGCCGGGGTGTTAAGCATATCCCAATTTAGGTCACTTAGCAGTATGAACTCTGTTGATAGATGGGGGGCAATCAGTTCACATATGGTGTCCAGGGCACAGCTGGGAGTTGAGGGGGGGTCTATAACAAGCGGCAACAGTGCAGGACTTATTTCTGGAGAGATGGATCATTAAAAGTAGAAGCTCGACCTGTTTGGGCATAGACCTGGATAGTGTGACAGAACTCTGCAGTTCAAGTAACACGCAGGAGACTGCGTGAATCAGGCCTTCATGGTCTAATTGCTGCAAAGAAACCACTACTAAAAGACACCAATAAGAAGAAGAGACTTGCTTGGGCCTAAGACACGAGCAATGGACACGAGCAATGGACATTAGACCGGTGGAAATATGTCCTTTGGTCTGATGAGTCCAAATTTGAAATGTTTTGTTCCAACCGCTGTTTCTTTGTGAGACAGAGAATAGGTGAACGGATGACCTCTGCATGTGTAGTTCCCACCATGAAGCATGGAGTAGGTGGTGGTGTGATGGTTTTGGGGGTGCTTTGCTGGTGACGCTGTCAGTGATTTATTTAGAATTCAAGGCGCACTTAACCAGTATGGCTACCACTGCATTCTGCAGCCATACACCATCATATCTGGTTTGCACTATCATTTGTTTTTCAACAGGACAATCACCCAACACACCTCCAGGCTGTGTAAGGGCTATTTGACCTAGGAGAGTGATTGAGTGCGGCATCAGATGATCTGGCTTCCACAATCACCCAACGTCAACCCAATTGAGATGGTTTAGAATGAGTTGGAACACCGCGTGAAGGAAATCCAGCCAACAAGTGCTCAGTATATGTGGGAACTCGAAGACTTGTAAAAGCATTCCAGGTGAAGCTGGTTGAGAGAATGCCAAGAGTGTGCAAAGCTGTCAAGGCAAAGGGTGGCTACTTTGAAGAATCTCAAATATAAAATATATTTAGTTTTAGCAATTTTTTGGTTACTATTTGATTCCATATCTGTTGTTTCATAATTTTGATGTCTTCACTATTATTATACAATGTATACTTTTTTAATTTTTTTTTATGAATGAGTAGGTATGTCCAAACGTGTGTGTGTGTGTGTGTGTGTGTGTGTGTGTGTGTGTGTGTGTGTGTGTGTGTGTGTGTGTGTGTGTGTGTGTGTGTGTGTGTGTGTGTGTGTGTGTGTGTGTGTGTGTGTGTGTGTGTGTGTGTATATGGGGGATTCAAAATGATCCAGACAGTTACATTGATAGAAGCCACAATCTACTTGCAGTATTAAAGATTGTCCAGCCTCTAAAAATATATATATATATATATTCTTGAGGCCCTTGATAAATGGCAGAGGCTGTTAGCATGTCTACATGTTACTAATGTAGCCTAACTATTGGCCAATGATAATTTACACCTGGGAGCTTATCCACTCTCAATATTCAGGTCTTGCTTGGGAGTGTTCTGTTCAGGAGAGCATCATATCATGTATATGTCTAATTTGGTCCTCAATATCACTCAGTTGGTCATCCACTACAGAACACTGGAATGTACTAACCAACAAACACATAGTAGCCAGTATTTCTCCCTCATTCTCCAGCGTTATTCAGCCATTTAAACCTCTCCATTAATCATTTGTTTGGCTGAACTTGAATTAGCCTCTTTACTTAACGAGCGCCTTGTGGTTTGAAGGAGCCAGGCAGGGCTGGGGGTTGGCGACTGAGGAACGGGTGAGGCAGCTGTCTCTCCACCGCAGGACCTAGGCCAGAGCGTCTGCCATCTCACTGGGTACAGGCTGGCACCAAGCTCCAGGGCTGTGGATGGTATTTACAGCTGGTGCGCCTCTACCCCTCCTCAACCCCACTGTGTCGCTGCCGCTGTGCTGAGGGTAAGATGCACACGGAGGGAGCCAGGAGCCAGACTATCCTCTTTTAGTTTTACATGGAGCTGGGAGAGAATGACAGACTGTTCTAGAGAGAGTTGTGACTGAGGGATTATAGATGAAATGGAGATGTTCTTGGTTAAGTCGGAACGTTTTTTCAAAAGTAAACAATTGACAGTTCTAAGTACAATGAGCCTCCCAGCAGGCTCACACGTTGTGCCTGTGGCTCCTCCCCCCTAGTCGAAATTGGAAGGAAAATATTTCATTCTGACTGACTAAATGGTTAACTGACTGGCTGCCTCCAAGGCTGGCCACACAATGTAGCACTGTGGGAGTCGGATGCACCAGTGAAATCCCCCCCAAAGCAAACAAGTACTCACACTGATAGGTAACAACCTAGCACCTGCTGGGAATGCATCTAAAACACCTCTCCTGTGTCCCTCGCTAAGGCTTTTGTGATATGCAAGCAGCATACCACCCTGCTTCCTACTGCTGGTTTGCCTCTGAAGCTAAGCAGGATTCGTCCTGGTTGGTCCCTTGATGGGGGAGACCAGATGTTGCCTGAAGGGGTGTTGAGGTTCCAGTAGGAGGCACTCTTTCCTCTGGTCTAAAATAAAAAATATACAAATGACCCAGGGCAGTGATGTCCTGACTCTCTTTAGTCACTAAATATCCCATTGCACTTGTTAACCCTGGCTAAATTCCCAATCTGGCCCTCCTACCATCATGGCCGCCTAATTATCCCCAGCTTCCAATTGGCTCATGTGTCGATCCTGTAACTGTTCCCCATGTCATTGCTGTAAATGAGAATGTGTTCTCAGTCAACTGCCTGGGGGAAATAAACAAACACCTTTTTGCTTGTTGATGAGTCAGTTGTATTTTGAAGTTTAGTCATTTTATTGTTGGCCTATTTTTGGTCTGTTATTTCTGTGACAATAGGCTACATAGTGTATAGCTAGCCCAGCGGTTAAGAGTGTTGGGCCGGTAACCGAGAGGTTGTTTGTTCACCTAGTCGGCTCAGGGATTCGAACCATCTTGTCTATGTGCCCTTGAGCAAGGCGCTTAACCCTAATTGCTTCTGTAAGTAGCTCTGGATAAGAGCATCTGCTAATTGACTAAAATGTAAATTTATGTTTTTCATCAGGTATTCTTGAAGTAATGCCTGTCCTTGTGGTCAAGGACGGGCCCGGTTCCGGCACCCAGGTTCCCCCTCAACTCCAGAGGATCCCCATTCCACTCCTCAGCCCTACCTCAGACTGCACTGGCAAGACTGTGAAGGTGTGTCTCGGTCAGGTCAAACCCTTCCGCTACGTTTCGTTTCTTATATCTCCATAAATCCCCCTCTTCTCCCTTTCTTGCATTCTCGATCCTGTCCTCCACTGCCTGCTTTTCTTTTTCACTCTCCTTTCTCTGTCTATTTATCCGCGTTCCTCTCTCCACAGTTTATTTATTTACTTTCCTTCAAGTACATTATTGGCAGATGATTGTAAAGCAGACAAAGCAATTAACAACAAACCCCCCCCCCCCCCCCATCCTCCATTTTCCTTCTAAGGGAGTTATGTGCTAATTGGCTTGTGGACTTGACCGATTTGACACGCATTGATTTGACATGTTTTACCATTCATCTAAAGTTGTATTTTTCTGCTATTCTGCCAGGGGGAGAGTAGTTCACAAAGGGCCATTGGTATCCATGGGAGAAGACAACTATGTCCTGAAGACTGTGATTCAAGGTATTGTATATGAGAAAACATTTAGGCCCAGAAGGATGTAGGCCTATACAATGAAGGAATGACTGCCCAATCATGCATTGGTGGAATTTCCTTGGAGGGCATGTGGCTGGCTGTGTTAAATCTCAGCTGGCTCGATTGTCTCACTCCCACTGTAAGCCGTTCAGCTGGAATGGATCTCAATAGGATTGTTGAAAAAGGCCATTTCTTCTTTGTTGTGTCGTCCATGCTACATTTATCCCTCTGCATTATGATTAGCATTCATACAGCAGCACTGCTTATTCAGAGAGGGTTATCTCGCTTGTTAATACAGTACTTCAAACCCATTTGAAATATGCCTTGTTTCCTTGTCTTGTGTAATAATTGTATTACCACAGCAATTGTCAGTCGTGACAGAATGATCAGTGCTATTTTTTGATAATGTTTTTCACTTTGTGTTCTTCGGCTGACATTTACACAACCCAGAGCGGTTGGAATTATAGGGAAGTGCTAATTGTCTTAGTAGTGTACAGAGCAATTCACAGATGCTGATTGCATTGTCCCTTTTAAAGCAACTTTTTCACTCAGGCCCCCCTTCCAGCACTGGGGAACATCCCTCCCCCCTCGCATGCCACGTCTACTTCTAGGGGTACTGTTCATGACACAAACTGTTCACACCCCTCTTGTCGGTGGAGAGAATAGGTTGCAGGTTTAAAGCTTATTTCCTGCAATTCTATACATTTTGCCATGTCCAATGTGTGTTCATGTGATGTTTGAGTAACCCAAACATTACTACAAAATCTATGGGCTGAAAAACATTAGCTGACATGGGCTAGTTGAGTTATAGTTCTCGAAGATATGCAATGACTGACAGGAAAACGGATTACCCTCTATCCAATTTTGAACTTGCACCTTGTGTAGAGCAGAGTTGGGTGACATTTAATTGAAGTGTAGCCCTAATAATAGAATACCCTTAAAGCCGTACAGGCTCAGGTATTTTCTGAATATGTCTTGCATCTGTCAAATTTGCTGCGTGTGTAAACTATCTTCTGCTTAAGAGTTGTGTCTGCCTCCGTCAGAAGTAGACTCCCAACAGAACATGTCCCCGGAACACTCATCCATCAATATCATCCTGTTTGGTGCGCTGGCGAAGGACTACTCCGAATCCGTCAGTCAAGGGGTAGGTCTCTGACCATTCCCTATAGGATCTCAAACACAGTGTAATAATGGCCCTGATTTGTACTTCCTGAGGAAGTGGGCACAACAAGCTTAATTGGAATGTAATGGACGTTAATGGTGTAGGTGGCTGTGTTATCTGGCTGAATTTTGTAATATTGTAACTGCATGCTTATCCTCAGTTCCCTATTGTAGCTGCATGCTTATCCTCAGTTTCATATTGTCACTGCATGCTTATCCTCAGTTTCATATTGTCACTGCATGCTTATCCTCAGTTTCATATTGTCACTGCATGCTTATCCTCAGTTCCATATTGTAGCTGCATGCTTATCCTCAGTTCCATATTGTAACTGCATGCTTATCCTCAGTTCCATATTGTAGCTGCATGCTTATCCTCAGTTCCATATTGTAGCTGCATGCTTATCCTCAGTTTCATATTGTAGCTGCATGCTTATCCTCAGTTTCATATTGTAACTGCATGCTTATCCTCAGTTCTATATTGTAGCTGCATGCTTATCCTCAGTTCCATATTGTAACTGCATGCTTATCCTCAGTTCCATATTGTAACTGCATGCTTATCCTCAGTTTCATATTGTAACTGCATGCTTATCCTCAGTTCCATATTGTAACGGCATGCTAATCCTCAATTTCATATTGTAGCTGCATGCTTATCCTCAGTTCCATATTGTAGCTGCATGCTTATCCTCAGTAACTGCATGCTTATCCTCAGTTCCATATTGTAAATGCATGCTTATCCTCTGTTCCATATTGTAGCTGCATGCTTGTCCTCAGTTCCATATTGTAGCTGCATGCTTATCCTCAGTTCCATATTGTAGCTGCATGCTTGTCCTCAGTTCCATATTGTAGCTGCATGCTTATCCTCAGTTCCATATTGTAGCTGCATGCTTGTCCTCAGTTCCATATTGTAGCTGCATGCTTATCCTCAGTTCCATATTGTAGCTGCATGCTTATCCTCAGTTCCATATTGTAGCTGCATGCTTGTCCTCAGTTCCATATTGTAGCTGCATGCTTATCCTCAGTTCCATATTGTAGCTGCATGCTTGTCCTCAGTTCCATATTGTAGCTGCATGCTTATCCTCAGTTCCATATTGTAGCTGCATGCTTGTCCTCAGTTCCATATTGTAGCTGCATGCTTATCCTCAGTTCCATATTGTAGCTGCATGCTTATCCTCAGTTCCATATTGTAGCTGCATGCTTGTCCTCAGTTCCATATTGTAGCTGCATGCTTGTCCTCAGTTCCATATTGTAGCTGCATGCTTATCCTCAGTTCCATATTGTAACTGCATGCTTATCCTCTTCATATTGCTTTGAGGAGTGGTATAATCTTCAAAAGAGATGATTGGAGCGTTAGCTGCTGATCAGAGCTCTAGTCATTGTGAGCAAAATTGCAACAATCCCAATGAGAGAGAGCATCTTCCATGTGGAGCGAGTTCTTACGCAATTATCATCTTCATTGAAGTAGATTAAGTCAACAGTTTGATCTTAGGAATGCTATTCAGAGTCTGAGGATCAGACAGACTCTTAAGTGCGAAGACATAGGGATGTTAGTCATTTTGGTTGTTTATGTCCTCTAGTCTGTAATAGTGTTGACGTCCTACATGCTCTCTCTGTAGCACTGTTGACATGCTCTGTAACGGTGGTGACTGATCAGCAAATCTTTTTATTAACCTTGATAAAATGACACTCAAACCCAATGATAGGATTCAGGCATCCATGTCATTTAAGACCAATGCACAGACAAAGTTGAATGAACTGAGCGATGCACCAGTGTTAGACATGGCTGACCTATTGTCTCAGAACATCCCTGAGAGGAGAAGAATCATCACATTCTGAGCAGACGTAGCAGGAAAAGGGATTGGCTATCGTGGCTGTAGAGTAGTCTGTCAATGGTTTGTTTAATCCACTGTAACATGATTACTTTGTATATCTCCCTTCCCTTTGTCTGCTGTATGAGTTATGTCAGCGAACACTGTTAAACCATTTGGAGGACAGTCACACACTGCTCCCCAAGCAAAATACAACTGGCTTATCTCTATTTTGAGTGTAGCGTATTACTCACAAGCCTGTATTTCTTACCACAACATCTGCTATATTAAACAGTCTGTGCTATCCTTGGGACTTCCCTACCCCATTCAATTTTAAATGGTTGGTTAGGGTAAGAGTTAGGTTAGGGACATCCCACGTATCCCAGATAGGTTTAATATAGGTCAATGCTATTTTACATTGTTTATTATTTTAAATATTTGGGGGTGGGGGGGGGCAGTGTTATCTCTCCTCATAACCACACCACATAACTCTCTCTGTCTCTGTTGCATGCGTTTGTTCACCCAGGACATGCTGCTGGTGACTGGTTTCTCTGTGGGCAATTCTCCCACAGCTCAAAAGGACAAGCTCCATGCCTGTAACCTGCAGCTAGCTGGAGATGATGCCTGGATGTATGTGAGTACATGTTTAGGGAGGGGTTCCTACGTTGGTTGTTAATTATAGGGAGGGTTTAATAAAATGTTACAATTATTTTTCTGAAATGTTTTTCTCTGTGTCCTAGGTGTGGCCATCTACTGTAAGCCCGAGAGCATCTGTACCCCGCAAAAGAACCTCTCCAGCCAGCACTGAGGTCAGTCTGTGAACTCATTAGCTCAAAGACCTTGGTTTTATTTTAGAGGCTGTCAGATGCCGTATTTTGCCTGTCTGAAAAATCTCATGTCATCAGATGTTCATCCCAATGTGAACCTGCGTGTGTAATGTTTTGCAGGATCTTTATGGTATTGAATGCATATAAAATAGCTGGCCTTTGGCCCTTCCACTTAAATCACTCTTACTGATCCCAAAACAGCTTTACTCTGTCCAGTCGATCAATTTAGAGACTGATTATATCCAGTCTCTACAACTGACTGTTGTTCTCTCTGAAGTCATTTACAAATAGACATTCTCTCTTTACTTATTAAATTGTTGTCCGATCCTGAATGGTAATGCAGTAGTGTTTGTCTTCAGGTCACTAAGGCAGTGAAGGTGGTTAAGTACACCTACGTCCCACTGAGCGACCTGAAGCCTGGGGTGGTGGTGAATGTCTATGCTGTGGTCACCTTCTTTAAGCAGCCATTCCGGACTAAGGGGACAGGTAGGTCAACCTGCCCTGCAAATGCACTAACATGGTATAGACACATATGGTGATATTCCACCAGCCCCATGTTGTGCTCAGTTCAAGGTGTTGGCTCTGTGCTAAGATACTCTACAGGCAGAAATGGACACACTTCCTACTCAGCAAAACACTTTGAAGTCCATATTCAACCAACAGGCTGGTTGCTATGACTACTGGACCCCCTGACTTGCTGCTGCGAGATAATAAGGGGTTTGTTGGTGTGTCTAGGTGGTGTCATCCAGGGTAGGTTGGGTGGTGGTTACTGTACTGTGATCTCATTAAACAAGCATTTGTAGAGGCATAGGGTTTGGTGGGCGGGTGAGGTGAGGTGGAGGCTGTCAATGGGAAAAAGAGGACCTCTCTCTGCACACTCTCTAAACACCTAACATCACAGGGTACATATGAGTCCTTGCGGTGTTGCTTAGCCCTTCGACTCGTGACCTTTGACTTGGAAGTGATGCGACTGCCTTTTTAACTGGTCTGCCCTTGCCGGGAGTCAGGCAGTGTGGCGAGGTTTGTTCACACAGAGGGAAGAAAAAACTTTGCTGTAGAAAGCGCAGAAGGGCACGCAGAGTGGTTGTCCGAGGTAAGGGAACCTCGCTCTTTTGCTGTTATACGAACATACTCTGTCCTATCCTGACCTCATAGCCCCTATTCTCTGACTCCTATCTTGTTCTCCTCTCTTCCTCTTCTCCTCTTTTCTTCTCCTTCTCTCCCCCTCTCATATCCACCTAATATTCTTCATCTCTAGCTTCTCCAACTCTTTTATCACCAATGGTTTTATTATGGTTGTCCAATAATCTTCAGAACAGAACAACCACTCAACATTTACAGTGTCTGCTCTTTATTGCTACTATTCCAAACCAATTACTTTTTGTACAATACAAGCACATTGTAAAAAATACAAGGTAAATTACAGCACCCTGTATTAAACCACAGTCACTGTGAGTCCTCGTGCGGTTAATCTCTGCCTTAACACACCCTAAGCATTGATCGAGCATTAGATCTTGTCATGCAAGCTGACATAAAGTGGTGAAAAATCAATCCTCATCCCACTCAACCAACCCTGTAGATATCTGACTTGATTTTGATGTACTGTACAATGTGCTGGGCCATCTCGTCCAATTGAATCAGTGGCCCAGAATGGAGAAGCTGGTTCTTTATTGTGTCTGGAGGGAAAACTGCATGTTAGATCCATTTTGAATGCAAATGCCTGTGATGCAAATGGCAAAAAAAGCAATTATAAACAGGGTGGTTCGAGCCCTGAATGCTGACTGGCTGACAGCCGTGGTATACAGTGGCTTGTTGCGAAAGTATTCACCCCCCCCCATGGCATTTTTCATATTTTTGTGTCCTTACAATATGGAATTATAATAGATTTTTGGGGGGGGTTGTATCATTTGATTTAAATAACAGACTTACCACTTTAAAGATGCAAAATATGTTTTATTGTAAAACAAACAAGAAATAAGACACAAAAAACAGAATTTGAGCATGCATAACTATTCACCCCCCCACCGAAAAGTCAATACTTTGTAGAGCCACCTTTTGAAGCAATTACAGCTGCAAGTCTCTTGGGGTATGTCTCTATAAACTTGGCACATCTATCCACTGGGATTTCTGCCCATTCTTCAAGGCAAAATTGCTACAACTCCTTCAAGTTGGATGAGTTCCGCTGGTGTACAGCAATCTTTAAGTCATACCACAGATTCTCTGTTGGATTGAGGTCTGGGCTTTGACTAGGCCATTCCAAGACATTTAAAAGTTTCCCCTTAAACCACTCGAGTGTTGCTTTAGTAGTATGCTTAGGGTCATTGTCCTGCTGGAAGGTGAACCTCCGACCCAGTCTCAAATCTCTTGAAGAGTGAAACAGGTTTCCCTCAAGAATTTCTCTGTATTTAGTGCCATCCATCATTCCTTCAATGCTGACCAGTTTCCCAGTCCCTGCCAATGGACAAACACCCCCACAGGATGATGCTGCCACCACCATGCTTCACTGGTCTCCGGGTGTTCTCCGGGTGATAAGAGGTGTTGGGTTTGCGCCAGACATGGTATTTTCCTTGATGGCAACATTTTAGTCTAATCTGACCAGAGTACCTTCTTCCATATGTTTGGGGATTCTCCCACATGCCTTTTGGCGAACACCAAATGTGTTTGCTTATTTTTTCCTTTAAGCAATGGCTTTCTTCTGGCCACTCTTCCGAGTGTACGGCGTAAAGTGGTCCTATGGACAGATACTCCAATCTCTGCTGTGGAGCTTTTCAGCTCCTTCAAGGCTATCTTTGTTCTCTTTGTTGCCTCTGATTAATGTCCTCCTTGCCTGGTCCATGAGTTTTGGTGGGAGGCCCTCTCTTGGCAGGTTTATTGTGGTGCCATATTCTTTCCATTTTTTAATAATGGATTTAATGGTGCTCTGTGTGATGTTCAAAGTTTCTGATATTTTTTTTATAACCCAACCCTGATCTGAACTTCTCCACAACTTTGTCCCTGACCTGTTTGGAGAGCTCCTTGGTCTTCATAGTGCAGCTTGATTGGTGGTGCTCCTTGCTTAGTGGTGTTGCAGACTCTCAGAACAGGGCCTTTCAGCACAGGTGTATATACAGTGCCTTGCGAAAGTATTCGGCCCCCTTGAAATTTGCGACCTTTTGCCACATTTCAGGCTTCAAACATAAAGATATAAAACTGTATTTTTTTGTGAAGAATCAACAACAAGTGGGACACAATCATGAAGTGGAACGACATTTATTGGATATTTCAAACTTTTTTAACAACTGAAAAATTGGGCGTGCAAAATTATTCAGCCCCTTTACTTTCAGTGCAGCAAACTCTCTCCAGAAGTTCAGTGAGGATCTCTGAATGATCCAATGTTGACCTAAATGACTAATGATGATAAATACAATCCACCTGTGTGTAATCAAGTCTCCGTATAAATGCACCTGCACTGTGATAGTCTCAGAGGTCCGTTAAAAGCGCAGAGAGCATCATGAAGAACAAGGAACACACCAGGCAGGTCCGAGATACTGTTGTGAAGAAGTTTAAAGCCGGATTTGGATACAAAAAGATTTCCCAAGCTTTAAACATCCCAAGGAGCGCTGTGCAAGCGATAATATGGAAATGGAAGGAGTATCAGACCACTGCAAATCTACCAAGACCTGGCCGTCCCTCTAAACTTTCAGCTCATACAAGGAGAAGACTGATCAGAGATGCAGCCAAGAGGCCCATGATCACTCTGGATGAACTGCTGAGATCTACAGCTGAGGTGGGAGACTCTGTCCATAGGACAGCAATCAGTCGTATATCGCACAAATCTGGCCTTTATGGAAGAGTGGCAAGAAGAAAGCCATTTCTTAAAGATATCCATAAAAAGTGTTGTTTAAAGTTTGCCACAAGCAACCTGGGAGACACACCAAACATGTGGAAGAAGGTGCTCTGGTCAGATGAAACCAAAATTGAACTTTTTGGCAACAATGCATCATCATATCCAATAAATGTCGTTCCACTTCATGATTGTGTCCCACTTGTTGTTGATTCTTCACAAAAAAATATAGTTTTATATCTTTATGTTTGAAGCCTGAAATGTGGCAAAAAGTCGCAAAGTTCAAGGGGGCCGAATACTTTCGCAAGGCACTGTATACTGAGATCATGTGACAGATCATATGACACTTATATTAGACACATGTGGACTTAAAAAAAAACAAATAATGTGACTTCTGAAGGCAATTGCTTGCACCAGATCTTAGGGACTGCGCCAGATCTTAGGGACTAGGGACTTCATAGCAAAGGGGGTGATACATATTCACGCACCACTTCTGCTTGTTTTTTTATTTTTAGAATTTTTGAAACAAGCAATATTTTTCAGTTCACTTCACCAATTTGGACTATTTTGTGTATGTCCATTAGATTAAATAAAAATAAAAATAAATGTAAATTACAGGTTGCAATGAAACAAAATAGGAAAAACGCCAAGGGGGTGAATACTTTTGCATGGCACTGTACCACAAGTATGACAAACATGTATTTTTACTACTCTAATTAAATTGGTAACCAGTTTATAATAGCAATAAGGCACCTCGGGGGTTTGTGGTATATGGTCAATATACCATGGCTAAGGGCTCCGCGTTGCGTCGTGCATAAGAACAGCCCTTATTGTCCATATACCACACCCCCTCGGGCCTTTATAGCTTAAGTATAGTTAACTGATCTTAAGGTGGTAAAATGGGGCCTGAGCAAAGCATGTGTTAATGCTTTGAAAAGCTGTAATCTGTGTGTGATCCAACTTGTAACATTTACCATTTTAATGTGGAAGTACCTTACAAAATTATTATTCTTGTGTGGTCAGGGCTTTGCTCTGCTTATTTTCACAAGGCGTTTACATGGCAAGTACAACAGACTTGATATGCTTCGAGGAGCACAACGTTTACGAGCCAAGCCATTTATGCCTTGTTTTTGACCTGAGGGGACAGTCGGTTAGTAGTAATCTCTGAACCCCTCTTGTCTCGGGAAGTACCGTAGTGAAAGAAAGAGCTCAATATTGAATGACAGTAATATGTCCATGCCTTTCCAATTCACATTTTCTTGTGCGTCTCACAAAGCTTGCAAACAGTGTACCTTGGGGTCCTTTTTGTTTGTGGGAGCCTCATACAAAGAGTTCCCCCTTAAGCCAAACTGGATTGAGTAATGAATGAATAAATAAATTATGTACAGCATTAACTGACCGTGTATTGTCATGCTACTGAATCCTAGTGGCAGCAGAAGGGAGATATTAAGAGAATCCATCAGTTGAGACACTGGTGGGGTGGCAGATGGATGAGCCCCTTACCTAGCCTGGTTGACGCCACGCACTTGACTACACAGCGAAGAGAACACAGAGTTAGGTGTTAGCCAGATGACCCCTTACCACCCCTCAGCCTAGGAATCTAATGTTATTATATACAGTTTATTAGGTACACCCATCTAGTACCGGGTCGGACCCCCCTTTGCCGCCAGAAAAGCCTGAATTCTTTGGGGCATGGATTCTACAAGTCAGACATGTTCCAGATGGATATTGGTCCATGCTGACGCAATGGCATCACGCAGTTGCTGCAGATTGGACAGCGATGCACCACCGCCACCAGCCTGTACCGTTGACACCAGGCATGATGGGCTCATACTGCTTACGCCAAATCCTGACTGCCATCAGTATGACGCAAGAGGAACCGTGATTCGTCAGACAAGTGATGTTTTTACACTCCTCAATTGTCCAGTGTTGGTGATCGGGTGCCCACTGGAGCCGCTTCTTGTTTTTTGCTGATAGGATTGGAACCCTCTGGTAGTCTGCTACAGCAACCCATCCATGACAAGGGCCAACGAGATGTGCTTTCCGAGATGCCGTTCTGAACACCACTGTTGGTGTACTGCTGTTATTTGTCAGTTTGTGGCCCGCCTGTTAGCTTGCACGATTCTTAACATTCTCCTTTCGACCTCTCATCAACGAGCTGTTTCCGCCCACAGGACTGCCGCTGACTGGATATTTTTTGTTTGTCGTACCATTCTTGTTAAACCCTAGACACTGTCGTGTGTGAAAAGCCCAGAAGGGTGGCCGTTTCTGAGATACTGGATCCGGCGCGCCTGGCACCAACGATCATACCACGCTCAAAGTCGCTTAGGTCACTCGTTTTACCTATTCTAACGTTCAATCGAACTAACTGAATGCCTCGATTCCTGTCTGCCTGCTTTATATATCAAGTCACAGCCACGTGACTCACTGTCTGTAGGAGCGATCCATTTTCGCGAACTGGGGTGTGTCCCTAATAAAACCATCCGGTGAGTGTATTTCTTACATTGTGTACTGTTGTGTGCTGCTTTGCAGTAAACCGCATTCCAGTTCTACAATCAAATTGTCTTTGTGGGCGGACCTCTATTGCAGCATTCAATGGCCCTTGTACCCACAGACTAATTTAATTGAGCCAAATCACTTCCAATAGAGCAGTGTGTCTGTGTTCTAATCCTCGAGTACCCCCAAAAGTACACATTTTTGTAGACCCAAGTAAACACACTTGATTCAAGTAGTCAGGGGTTTGATGACTAGTTTAATCAGGTGTGCTTGTATGGGCTCTAAAATACATGTGTACCGTTGAGGGTATTCAAGGACCAGAGTTGAGAAACACTGCATTAGAAGGGCTTTTGTTGGGAGCATAAGAAGGTTGAGAACCTTGCCTTTTGAAAGCTGCAGTCAAAGTTTGTTTAAAGCAAGCAATCATTTTGGGCTGTCTCAAATCACACTGCAGTGAGATGTGTATACTAGGGCCCGTCTCAGTATTCAGTAGACCATAGGCCACATCTGGAATCTGATCTGACAGTGGTCCCGATTTCTATCCCCCATAGATTACTGCTCCACACTGAAGATTACAGACCAATCAAATAAAAAAGTGGGCTGTACCATCTTTTGTGACAAGCTCGAGGAACACCCTAAAATCTTCAAAATGGGAGACATCATACGCCTCCACAGAGTCAAGGTAAATGTGTGATCAGCAGGTAGCCTATCAGTTGAGAGCTTTGGGCCAGCAACCGGAAGGTCCCTAGATTGAATCCCTGAGCTGACTAGGTGAACAATTTGTCAATGTACCCTTGAACAAGGCACTTAACCCTAATTGCTCCTGTAAGTTGCTCTGGATAAGACCGTCTGCTAAATGACTAAAATGTAAATGAGTGATGCTGAGAATCAGATTTATCACTTTTTAAAATGTATGCCAAACAAGAACCAATGATTGCAAAGTTAAACAAACCATAAGGATGACGTTGTTGTTGTACTTTTACCCCTTTTTTGTGATATCCAATTGGCAGTTACAGTCTTGTCCCATCGCTGCAACTCCCCTACAGACTCGGGAGAGGCGAAGGTTGAGAGCCATGCGTCATCTGAAACATGACCCTGCCAAGCCACACTGCTTGCTTAATCCGGAAGATATCCACACCAATGTGTCGGGAGAAAACACCAGCCCATCTGGCGACTAGAGTCAGCTTGTAGGCGCCCGGCCCGCCACAAGGAGTTGCTAGAGCATGATGGGACCAGGAAATCCCGTCCGGGCAAGCCCTCCCCTAACCCGGAAGAGGCCAGCTGTTACACAGCCTGGGATCGAACCCAGGTCTGTAGTGACCTGCGATGCAGTGCCTTACACCATGCCCAAACCGGACGCGCGCAGATTGATTTTGTCCCCCCACACCAAACGAGATCACGACATGCAGGTTGAAATATCAAAACAAACTCTGAACCAATTATATTATTTTGGGGACAGGTCGAAAAGCAGTAAACATTCATGGTAATTTAGCTAGCTAGATTGCTGTTGCTAGCAAATTTGCCCTGGGATATAAACGTTGAGTTGTTATTTTACCTGAAATGCACAAGGTCCTATACTCCAACAATTAATCCACACATAAAACGGTCAACCGAATCGTTTCTAGTCATTTCTCCTCCTTCCAGGCTTTTTCTTTTTTGGACTTTATATGGCGATTGGCATCTAACTTTTTCTAATAAGGTGTATCACCACAACTGCCCGACCGACCTCGGTTCATCTTTCAATCACCCACGTGGGTATAACCAATGAGGAGATGGCACGTGGATATATGCTTTGATAAACCAATGAGGAGATGGGAGAGGCAGGACTTGCAAGGCGTTCAGTGTCACAAATAGAACTGACTTTTATTCTATTTTAGAGCATGGCAACGCAGACGCTTGTTGGTGCACGCGAGCGAGCAAGCAGTGTGGGTATGTGTAAATTGTGTGGTCTGAATGTTAGACCCCTGCGCCACTCGGGAGGCCACAAGGACAACTTTAACTGAACAGTTTACAAAAACACATTTACTTGAAGAGCAGTGCAGATGCAACGTTTTGTAACAGAATAACGGTTTGTGCAGTTGGTGCCGTCATTCTGTTACCAAACTTTGCATCTGTAAAATTTTCTGTGGAAATTATGAAAGGTCATCCTTGTCCGTAGAGTTGGATGTTTTGTTTAACTTTGCAATCATTGGTTTTTATTTGACATTATTTTAAAGTGAGAAATCTTAGTCTCAGCTACACTCTTACTGTGGACTTGTCCAAGATTGATTCTGACCTTATTGTAATTTGAAATGAACTGATATTTAGAATGTGAGCCTTGCTGAAATGTTTGAGATTATCCAGTCACAAAGCTCAAATCTCTTTCTCTCTCAGACCCAGCTTTTTAATGGAGCCATTAGCCTTTTGACCAGCCATGGTTTCTCTGTGGTCACCTTTGATGGAATGGTAGGCAGTCCCGTGGTCCCTCGTACCTCCAGCGAGTCCTTCAAATTTGGGGAGGAAGACTGCCAGGTCGTGGAGGCCCTGCGCACATGGGCGGCCAACCAGTCTCTGGTTCCTGCCCAGCCCTGTGTACCCCTGTCGGCAGTACAGCCCAAGACTTACTTTGACCTGACCTGCCAATTGCTGGCTAAAGCCCCTGTGGACAGCAGCTGCACCCTGTTGAAGGTAAGAACCATGAAGAACCTTTTTCCACTTCTTTAGCGACTGTATTGAATCCGGTATCTAGGAAACTCTGGAAATCCAGTGGAAAATGTGATATTTTGGGCGTCGGATTGCTACCTTGGTGTACAGTGAATAAAAGGTTTGACATTTAGCAAAAGCATAATGATGAGAAAAACGTTTTCTGATTTAGGCTAATGTATGTCTTTGAGCATCCCTCTTAACAGTTTGTGGCAAAGGCGGGGAAGACGTTTTCTTTTTTCTTTTCTACTTATATCTGCGAGCACTTCATCTCCCTGCTTATACAGTTTGAAATATATATGAGGACGTAAAAAGACATGGGCTTAGTGCAATGATGCAGTTGTGAGTGTTGACACTTTATGCCAAAGAACATACTCATTATGAGGTAGGGACCGTGTCAACCCTCAGGGAATTTGTTCTCATTGGGATGCCACTCCACTCAGTTTAATAATAGTCATGTATGTTTACATAAGATCCTTATTGTGGGTAATGACGCAGTGATAAACCACAGAATTGGAGGCTCATGACCCTCCTGTGTTGGGATGGCAACATGACATTAGATTACTAGTGCCTGGGGGGCCCATCTTGTGATTCCCTCCTTTTTATTTGTTCTCACTTTGTAGCGCATTCTTTCCATTCTTTCATTTTTTACACTTAGACATTTTGTATGGCAGTTGACAACTTGAGTCGTTGACTTGTTTTGTACTTGTTTTGTTCTGTTGTCTTCCTCTTCAGTTTTTGGCTCTCCGTCTTGTTCACTCTTTCTCTCTCCCTCTGTGTAAGTTAAAAATGATCAACCTTTTTCTTTCTCCAGGTTTGGGACGGATCAAAGTGCCCTCACCCCCTGCTGGATGTATTTGTGGAGCCCAACACTCTTGAAGGAAGTCTCGCGTTGTCCAAGGACATGGCAAACCTCACAGCCAACGTCTTGGTCTACGACAACCATGTAGAGGTCGCCCGGCAGTTTAAGGTGAGAGGTCACAGACTGTTGCTCAGCAATGTGGGACGGAAAACCACATCAGGTACTTTGTGCTCATCGTCAATCCAATGGTTTGTCTTTGAAATACAGGCCTACCAGTCCGTGACGGTAGGCTACATGGCTGTGTGATTACACAGAGATCAGGAGGGAAGGTAAAAAAATAAGAATTAGTGCCCTGTCACTACATCAACACCTGAAGGTTTTGCCACGGGCTGTTTCTGCTGTGTCGTGCCCTAATTCAACGATGCAGTTTCTCTCTCTTTTTCTCGCTCTCTCTCGCTCTCTCTCTCTCTCTCTCTCGCTCGTCTTCTAATAGTTCACTGTGTTCTCCTTCAAAACACAAACTCTTGAGTTCTTTGCTTTTTGCAGCGCCTCAGGCAAATCTGTTTTACTTTCTTCCCCCTCATTTCCCCTGCTGACAATAATAACGATGAATATTTAAAATGCTACAATATGCATTGCTTTCTCACACGTTCCATTTCTTACTCTCTCCTTCTCCACCCTTCCTGAATGTATAATTCTGTCTTTCTGCTTGACAGAAGCAGCAAAGCTTTGATCCTCTGCCTTAGCGATCATCCTTATCAGTGGAGATAGGCGCTATTAGCATATGGTTGCGTGATTGCATAATTTGTTAACCCACTCCGACAAGATTCCTCTTGTCACCAGGGTGGCCTGTCCACACCCACTCAACATCTCATCTGTAGGACTCATTGGGGTCATCTGTAGGACTCATTGGGGTCATCTCCATCAACAACCCCTAGCCTAGACCAATGCTTTGAGTAATATGTTGTGTTATGTGTAGTCAATCCTCTCTTGATTGAGAAGAAGCAGTTTCACATTGTGCTATTTTATTAAGGATGATAAGACAAAACCTTTCTGTCACAAAGGAAAACAATACTCTGCTTTTACCAAACTGTGCAAACTACCCATTTTGCCAAACTCTGTAGAATACAGATCGACGTACATTATGTATGTACAGTATCACAAGCTTAAAAGTCAATGATAACTCCCATCTAACATGAATTTGTATCATGGAGTTTGACATACATTTGATTTTGGACCACTCATGACTTCTGTCCACTGGCCTAACTGTCCTTCATCATGGATAAACATTACTGTGTGACAGCAGAGAGATGACCTATGCAACACACACAAGAATTTAGCTGCACCTGCTAAAACATCTGCTAAACTCTGTATGCAACCAATAAACATTCATTTGATACACACATGCACAAACAAATCCTATGTTGATACATGACTAAAAAGTTCCACAATTTTGAGAATTTCAGTGTTTTGTTTGTAACTGGGAGAAAAAAAGGTCAAAACAAAAATGTTATCCTCCTTTTTTTTAATACTGTAAGACTATTGATTTTGTCTTCACACATTCTCCAGTTATTTCAGACTTCCTCTGATTAGGTGGAATACAGTACTTAATATCATAAACGAAAGAGGATTTATTTGACAGGAGTCATTTAATGCTTATCAATCAATTCACCCTCCTAAATAAAGGGTTTTCAGGGCAGATGAGTGTGAAAATAGAAATGTTTCCCCATTTATCAATCTCCTCTGGCGAATCGTCAGTAATAGTGGGTGAAATTGGCAGAGCCGGCTTTTGAGAAGACGGCTAGTTAGAGAAGAAAGGAGGTTATTAGTATAACGGAAAATGAGAGAGTGGGGGAATTGGGAGGGGAGGAGAAGGAGAAGTGCCCAATCGATCCGCCTCCGTCATGGTTTCCCTGTGGTCACCCTCACAGCATGGTGTCTCTGAGACACACACACACACACTCGCCACTGCTAAAACAGCAGGGTGCTTTCAGTTGCTGTCTGGATACCACATTCTGTTCTCCACACACTCAAACAGATATATGACTACACAGTGAGACATCATGGGGCCTGTAGCTTTCAATGGCGCTGTTAACACACACTCTTATTAACCCCTACGCATTCATCATAGAGCACACGACTGATACGCCATCACTCTACTTCTTATGCATTGTAGACCATATACACAGGGGTATCTGGTTTCATATACGTGTCACCCACTTTTCAACATGTACAGTACATTGAGTTATGCATGCAGGGGACTGGCAGATCTTTTGTGCTTTGTCTGAAGTGCAGGACAGATTGGATGCCCAGCTTCATTAATTCGCTGGTAAGGGTCCAATGACATTGACCACAAAGTCATGATACTGTGGGATCATGCAAATCTAGCTGTATCTTTCTACATCTTTAGACCAGAAGGGGACCATGCCGTGTCAAACCCGAAAATGACGTGGTATTATCCGGCATGGTCTGTTCCACTCTCTCTCATCTCTCCTTTTCTCTCTTACTGCACTTGTCTCATCCCTTTGCATCGGTTTCCTCTTTTCTAACATTCCCTTTGTCCCTTTCCATCTATCCCTCTGTCATTTCTTAAGTTTTCTCCCGAATCTCCCTTCATTTATCTTTATCAAGGCTGTATCACAACCGTCCGTGATTGGGAATCCCATAGGGCTGCGCACAACTCGCCCAGCGTCGTCTGGGTTTGGCCGATTTAGGCAGTCATTGTAAATAAGAATTTGTTCCTAACTGACTTGCCAAGTTAAAAAAAAAAAAATCAATGTTTGTCATCTCAGGTCCCTTTCTCTCTTTCTCAGCACAAACTCTCACACAGATGCTAATGCTTAGCTCTGGATCTCCCGATTTCCCTTTCTGCTGAAACCGCAAATGTCTTGGTACAATTCCTCCACATGCAAAACCTAGATATACAGTTGAAGTCGGAGGTTTACATACACTTAGGTTGAAGTCATTAAAACTCGTTTTTCAACCACTCCACACATTTCTTGTTAACAATCTATAGTTTTGGCAAGTAGGACATCTACTTTGTGCATGACACAAAGCCATTTTTCCAACAATTGTTTACAGACAGATAATTTCACTTATAATTCACTGTATCACAATTCCAGTGGTTCAGAAGTTTACATGCACTAAGTTGACTGTGCCTTTAAACAGCTTGGAATATTCCAGAAAATTATGGCATGGCTTTAGAACAGACATGGGCAAACTACGGCCCGCGGGCCACATACGGCCCGTTAGGCTTTTTAATCCGGCCCGCCGAACTTGTCCAAATTATAGTAAAAACCTCCTTTTTTCCCCTTTCCCTGCAATGCCCACGTTTCCCCAATAGATGGCGCACTCAAAACACATTGACCGTTGTTGGAGTGGCGCGTATTTCTCTTTATTTCACTTTAATTTTCACTTCGTTTCACGTCACCATTAAGCCCTTCTGTGAAAATGAGCGGACCAAAGAGAAGGAAAGTGGACAGCGAATGCCGAGTGTTTAATAAGGAGTGGACAACAAAATACTTCTTCACTGAAGTCCGATCAACGGCTGTATGTCTGATATGCCAAGAAGCTGTTGCGGTTTTCAAAGAGTACAATATCAGCCGTCACTTTGCCACGAAGCATGCAAACTATGCTAGCAAGCAGTCAACACAAGAACGGGCGGCTACTGCTCAGAGGTTGGCAGCTAATTTACAGAGTCAACAGAACTTTTTTCACCGACAAACTGCAATTCAAGAGTCAAGTACCAAGGCAAGTTATTTGCTGGCATTCAAATTAGCAAAGGCTAGCAAGCCTGTTCCCACTGAAATGGTGAGTTTTTCTGCTGTGTTATGAAAAAATGCATATGGAAAGTTTGGAAGTGCGTCTTTTAATTAAGAGCAATGCGCATTTACGCACAGCAGCGGTACAGTAGCTTAATTAACACGCCGCACATCGCTCTTAATTTAAAATTTAAATTTTCAGCTGCAGGTAGGATATTTAATACAGCCTATGTCTGTGTGCTTGGCAACGATACACGTGTACTGTTTGCGCGTGAAGGCGAGGGCGTCCGTGGCGAGTTTGTAGAGCGCGCGGTCAGGACAATCCATCCATGATTTTGCGGAGTTTAACACAAGTAGATATTATTGAGCTTGAGTATTTCGTTGTGTAATAATATGTTTTGAATGTTGAAAGTGATTCCATTTTTCAATAAATGTTGATTTCTTTAACTTTGCACCTTCGATTGAAACTTATTAAAAACAGACGCAATCTTGATAAATAACAGTGCGTATGTTATTTTAATCTATTTACATTTCCTCCTCCCAGTATCTGCGAAATAGTATGTAAATGCCATATCTTGCATATTCCTTGAGACAAATTTATTAACTGATAAGGGCTATTTTTCACATTTGAAAGACTGTAGTGTTGTAGTGTTCTTACTGTGCTATGAGGTTTGCACACACTACATTTAATGCTTTAGTATATCCGGCCCAAACACTCCCTCCAAATGCTCCTGGCCCGGCCCCTCTGTCAAATTTTAGAACCCATTGTGGCCCGCGAGTCAAAAAGTTTGCCCACCTCTGCTTTAGAAGCTTCTGATAGGCTAATTGACATCATTTGAGTCATTTGGAGGTGTACCTGTGGATGTATTTCAAGGCCTACCTTCAAACTCAGTGCCTCTTTGCTTGACATCATGGGAAAATCAGAAGAAATCAGCCAAGACCTCAGAAAAAAAACATTGTAGACCTCCACAAGTCTGGTTCATCATTTGGAGTCATTTCTAAATTCCTGAAGGTACCACATTCATCTGTACAAAAAATAGTATGCACGTATAAAAACCATGGGACCACGCAGCCGTCATACCGCTCAGCAAGGAAACGCGTTCTGTCTCCTAGAGATCAACTTACTTTGGTGCGAAAAGTGCAAATCAATCCCAGAACAACAGAAAGGGACCTTGTGAAGATGCTGGAGGAAACGGGTACAAAAGTATCTATATCCACAATAAAACAAGTCCTATATCGACAACCTGAAAGGACGCTCAGCAAGGAAGAAGCCACTGCTCCAAAACCGCCATAAAAATGCCAGACTTCAGTTTGCAACTGCACATGGGGACAAAGATTGTACTTTTTGGAGAAAAGTCCTCTGGTCTGATGAAACCAAAATAAAACTGTTTGGCCATAATGACCATCGTTATGTTTGGAGGAAAAAGGGGGAAGCACGGGTGGCGGCATCACAATGAACCTTCCAGGTACAACCCCAAATCCGTAAACACAGGCACCCTCATAGATATCATCCTGACCATCTTGCCCTCCAAATACACCTCTGTTGTCTTCAACCAAAATCTCAGCGATCACTGCCTCATTGCCTGCATCCGTAATGAGTCTGCGCTCAAACAACCATCCCCTATCAGTGTCAAATGCTCCCTAAAAGAGTTCAGCGAGCAGGCCTTTCTAATCAACCTGGCCCGGGTATCCTGGAAGGATATTGACCTCATTCCATCAGTAGAGGATGCCTGGTTATTCTTTAAAAGTGCCTTCCTCACCATCTTAAATAAGCATGACCCATTCAAAAAAATTAGAACCAGGAACAGATATAGCCCTTGGTTCACTCCAGACCTGAATGCCCTTGACCCTTGATATAGCCCTTGACCAGCTCTGGCATCGAATAGCCCCTGTGATATGCAACGTTTCAGGTTAGTTAGGAACCAATATACACAGGCAGT
The DNA here is from genome assembly GCF_021184085.1 of Oncorhynchus gorbuscha. NCBI lineage: Eukaryota > Metazoa > Chordata > Actinopteri > Salmoniformes > Salmonidae > Oncorhynchus > Oncorhynchus gorbuscha. Next base: position 15,512,020 of record NC_060178.1, read on the forward strand.
TAAGAAAGTTAAGGCTAGCTTTTTCAAACAGAAATTTGCATCCTGTAGCATAAACTCAAAACAATTCTGGGACACTAAAGTCCATGGAGAATAAGAACACCTCCTTCCAACTGCACTGGGGCTAGGAAACACTGTCACCACTAATAAATCCACTATAATTGAGAATTTCAATAAGCATTTTTCTACGGCAGGCCATGCTTTCCACCTGGCTACCCCTACCCCGGTCAACAGCCCTTTACCCCCACAGCAACTCGCCCAAGCCTCCCCCATTTCTCCTTCACCCAAATCCAGATAGCTGATGTTCTGAAAGAGCTGCAAAATCTGGACCCCTAGAAATCAGCCAGGCTAGACAATCTGGACCCTCTCTTTCTAAAATGATCTGCCAAAATTTTTGCAACCCTTATTACTAGCCTATTCAACCTCTTTCATATCGTCTGAGATTCCCAAAGATTGGAAAGCTGCCGCAGTCATCCCTCTCGTCAAAAGGGGTGACAATCTAGACCCAAACTGCTACAGACCTATATCTATCCTACCCTGTCTTTCTAAGGTCTTCGAAAGCCAAGTTAACCTTCTCCGCTATGCAATCTCATTTCAGGCTGGTCATGGGTGCACCTCAGCCACGCTCAAGGTCCTAAACGATATCATAACCGCCATCGATAAGAGACAATACTGTGCAGCCGTATTTATCGACCTAGCCAAGGCTTTCGACTCTGTCAATCACCACATTCTTATTGGCAGACTTGATAGCCTTGGTTTCTCAAATGACTGCCTCGCCTGGTTCACCAACTACTTCTCCGACCGAGTTCAGTGTGTCAAATCGGAGGGCCTGTTGTCTGGACCTCTGGCAGTCTCAATAGGGGTGCCACAGGGTTCTACTTGCTCTTAAATGCAAGTCAAACGAAATGCATGCTCTTCAACCGATCGCATCACTACTCTGGATCGTTCTGACTTAGAATATGTGGACAACTACAATACCTAGGTGTCTGGTTAGATGGTAAACTCTCCTTCCAGACTCACATTAAGCATCTCCAATCCAAAATTAAATCTGGAATCGGCTTCCTATTTCGCAAAAAAGCATCCTTCACTCATGCTGCCAAACACCCTCTTAAAACTGACCATCCTACCGATCCTCGACTTTGGCGATGTCATTTACAAAATAGACTGCATCCAGTTTGTTAAGTTGGAGGCTATCACAGTGCCATCCGTTTCGTTACCAAAGCCTCATATTGCCCACCACTGCGACCTGTACGCTCTCGTTGGCTGGCCCTCGCTTCGTACTCGTCGCGTAACCCACTGTCTCCAAGTCATCTACAAGTCTTTGCTAGGTAAAGCCCCACCTTATCTCAGCTCACTGGTCACCATTGCAGCACCCACCCATAGCAAGCACTCCAGCAGGTATATTTCATTGGCTTTGGGGATGACCAGTGAAATATACCTGCTGGAGTGCTTGCTATGGGTGGGTGCTGCAATGGTGACCAGTGAGCTGAGATAAGGTGGGGCTTTACCTAGCAAAGACTTGTAGATGACTTGGAGACAGTGGGTTTGGCGACGAGTACGAATCATCCCCAAACCCAATTTCTCCTTTGGCCGCCTTTCCTTCCACTTCTCTGCTGCCAATGACTGGAACGAACTTCAAAAATCATTGAAGCTGGAGTCTCATATCTCCCTCACTAACTTTAAGCACCAGCTGTCAGAGCAGCTCACAGATCACTGTCCCTGTACTTAGCCCATCTGTCAATAGCCCATCCAACTACCTCATCCCCATACTGTATTTATTTATTTATCTTGCTCCTTTGCACCCCAGTATCTCTACTTGCACATTCATCTTTTGCACATCTATCACTCCAGTGTATAATTGCTATATTGTAATTACTTCACCGCCATGGCCTATTTATTGCCTTACCTCCCTTATCTTACCTCATTAGCACACACTGTATATAGACTTTTTCTACTGTATGACTGTATGTTTGTTTATTCTATGTCGTTGTTTGTGTGGCACTGCTTTGCTTTTTTATTGTCCAGGTCGTAGTTGTAAATGACAACTTGTTCTCAACTAGCCTAACTGGTTAAATAAAGGTGAAATAAAAATTTATCAAATAAAAATGTTGTGGGGCTGCTTTGCTGCAGGAGGGACTGGTGCACTTCGCAAAATAGATGGCCTCATGAGGAAGGAAAATTATTTGGATATATTGAAGCAACATCTCAAGACATCAGTCAGGAAGTTAAAGCTTGGTCGCAAATGGATCTTCCAAATGGACAATGACCCCAAGCATATTTCCAAAGTTATGGCAAAATGGCTTAAGGACAAGTCAAGATATCGGAGTGGCCATCACAAACCCCCGACCTCAATCCTATAGAAAATTTGTGGGCAGAACTGAAAAAGTGTGTGCGAACAAGGAGGCCTACAAAACTGACTCCGTTATACCAGCTCTGTCTGGAGGAATGGGCCAAAATTCACCCAACTTATTGTGGGAAGCTTGTGGAAGGCCACCTGAAACGTTTGACCCAAGTTAAACAATTGAAAGTTAATGCTACCAAATACTAATTAATTGTATGTAAACTTCTGACCCACTGGGAATTTGATGAATGACATTAAAGTGAAATAAATCATTCTCTACTATTATTTTGACATTTCACATTCTTAAAATAAAGTGGTTATCCTAACTGACCAAAGACTGAATGTTTACTGAATGGTGGTCCTTCTGTAGCTCAGTTGGTAGAGCATGGCGCTTGTAACGCCAGGGTAGTGGGTTCGATCCCCGGGACCATCCATACGTAGAATGTATGCACACATGACTGTAAGTCGCTTTGGATAAAAGCGTCTGCTAAATGGCATATATTATTATTATTTATTATTTGTTTACTATGATTAAATGGGTTAAGGGGGAAAAAAGTGCATGTAAACTCCCGACATCAACTATTTGTGTGTGTGTATTATTATTATTATACCTTTATTTAACTAGGCAAGTCAGTTAAGAACATTCTTATTTTCAATGACGGCCTAGGAACAGTGGGTTAACTGCCTGTTCAGGGGCAGAACGACAGATTTGTACTTTGTCAGCTCGGGGATTTGAACTTGCAACCGTTCGTTTACTAGTCCAACACTCTAACCACTAGGCTGCCGCCCCAAAATGTATAGATACTTTTGGATTCAACTTATTCTAAATAAACTGGAAAGGTGTTGTTTATGTCCATTTGCTTTTAGTAAGAAAATAGGCAGAGTAGAGTCCCTTAATAGCTAGTGACCTTCCATGTGAACATATAGACACTTAGAGGACAATCTATGGTGATTATTTACAGCTGACCCTGCACTTACTGGATGCAGTTCCCCCTCCCTCACACCCCCTTGCCCTTGCTTCCTGTTTGTTGAACACAGTGTATGATGGTGAAAATGAGATTAACGCTGTGGTTGAAAGTCTCCTCGTAAAGTACAGAAGTGTCAGACGCCATTTCTCCTCATGCTTTAAAAAGCAATTGCGCATGGCGAGAGCATTCTGAGAAAGAATAGCGTTCACACTTCTGCTTCATTACTCCGCTCGCTCCCTTTGCCTGTGAAAACATGATCTGCCATGCTCGCCTTCTGTGAGAAGGCATTTTTAACCCAATGCCATTTTTAGAGTTATTTTAAGGGGGGAAAAATGACAAATTGGGAGCGCTGCTTTGCATAGGTCTGTGTTCGTATAAATAGCCCCATTTGTAAGTGAACCCTGGTGTCTGGACCAAGAGAGGTCGCGGTGTCATTGAAGCACCTGGATTCCAGATTCCTATCATTGCTGTTTTGAATAAGGGTCCTTATTAATCATTGTGGGGATGAGGGGGTTTGAGTCTTATTGACATCATTAGAATTGCAATGTAAAGAGTAGAACTCAAAACTGGACCTAGTTCCATTGGTCTGCTCCCAGAATGCAACTCTCCTAGTAGTTGTATCCTTTCTTGACTCAGGTTGTCTCAAGTTGAGGATTTCAGTCCCATTCTCACACCGGTGTTTTCCCTCACCCTGGGTTTCTGAGATTGCATTAAAGCGTGTCAGTTACTTGACTGGGTGCGTGGACAACTTTTAACATGTGGCCTGCTCTACAGTGGGAATAAACTGCCGCCTCTATGTAAATGTCCCACCACTTTAGCTTTCATAGACTGTGCATGTTGACCAGAGAGATGACTTTCTGTCTGCGGATAGTTAGGCCCATCCCCCATACTGTACCACTGTGGCCTCTTGGCTAGCCACACATCTTGTCATCTGTTATTCATGAAGTGCGAGATAAATACAAGAGCGAGACAGGGCACCTGTGCTGTCTGAACACACTTGCATGGCTAGCCAACACCACAAGATGGTGTTATGCTGCTGAGCTAAAGCCTAGGCATTAGTTCAGGGAGTCTACACAAGTCTTCAGGTCTCACACAAGGTTACTTGTCAGATGACATTACTATGGCAGGTCTTGTTAAAAAAAGAAGTTGTTTCAATGCAATGAGTTTCCTCATTTGTTTTAATCTTGTATCTTAGGGAACACTTTGTCTGACTTTGTTTACCTTCGAGAAAAGTGTTAACAAAATGGCTGCCAAGAGCCCCAAACATTGTACTTTTAATCGAGGTGCTTAATCTCAATGAGCGACACTTATTGTGCTACTCCCCTTCCCCTCTCCTGTGAGTTTTCCCACAACCCCTGAATCCTGTAACTGAGTAATGTCGGCTTTCTTTCTAGCTTCTGGTTCTAGTTTCCCTCTATTATAAAAAGACTGGTGTGAAATTGGGTTGTTTTTTTTCTCTGCCAGGCGACTAAAGTTTGGTCTGGTTTATTGAGCCCGACTCGTTAAGAAACTGTAAAGCCGAAAGCAATCTTCTGAATTTGGAGAATCATTTACTGAGCAATCATTGCGTCACTCGGAGAATGAGACAATGTTAGTCGGTGGGATCATGACGTTTGGTCACACAGACGCACTTGAACATGTATTTTTGGGCGATGACTGTTAAAGCGGATAGAAAACGTCACCTTAATGCGTCAACGAAATATATCAGGAACCAGAGCTGTCACTGGCAGAAAGAGAGCCCCCATCGCTTGGCTCAGTATGTGTTCTCATTATAACCACACCTGGCTACTTTGGGCAGAGGATGGTAGATGTAATAGCTGTAGCAAGGCAGGAACAGCTTTGGGGTTAGCAGCAGGACTGGGCTTGGCTGGCTTTGAACCAGAAACATGCAGCATCACCCCGTTTTGCTGAAGACTCACTGTCCTCCTGTGTTCTCTCACCAGTCTCTGAGCATTAATCATTTACTCTGTGGCTCTAACACCTGTTTCTATCTTTGGCATTTAAACACAAACAAAATTGTGGCCAACTCACAGAACTCTCAAATACTAAACATTGGACACCCCAATGTTGTTGATCTTTTCATTTTTTTAATGTCTTCAAATGTGCTGCAATTTTGGTGCCTCCCCCCCAGCACCATTATCAACCCCCTGTGCTCCAGTCAGCCCTGACTGATAGAATCTTCAGAACTGAGTGTTGCTCCAGAAAGGAAGGTTTTGGGAGACCATCAGGCAAACCTTGCTTGCCTCTCTGTCTGCACATAAGGGAATGTCTTTGGGCTGTAGATGTTGCAGTTGAGGAAAAAGAATGAATTGGACAATTTTCTTCTGCTGTTAGCTTTTTTCACCCTGTGGAGGATACTTCTAAGAATAGTATCTCAAAATACCATAAAAGTTATTTGGAATGCCTGCTTTGTGAAGTCGCTTTACAAAACAACTAAACAAGAACATGTTAAGGAAATGTATGCCGTCTTTTAAACATGGCCAGTGTTACTAGATAGGTTCACGGTACTAGCCCATGTTGTGGCCGGAAGCTGAACAAAGCCCCTGATGAGCAGTAGAGATAAACGGTGCTCCCCTATTACTCTACTACCCTGTACTCATGTGCTCTCACTGATAGAGCATGAGAGGTGAAGTCAGGTTCCTGTCACCCTGAAGCTGGTTGTGACCATAAAGCTCATCTGTTAGTTGATTTAGCTGATGTGTGTACCCTTGATGAGATATACTTGTTAAAAATACTTAAACCTGATTTGTCTCGTATCACGGGAAAGGTTTAGATTTAGTACCATACCGCCCTCTTCTGGCTGCAAGTGTCAAATTAAACTGATGCATCCTGCTACTTGTTATTCAGCAACAGTGAAATGATTCAATGACCACTATGGGGAGCAGTATGTCTGGTGCTGATTTCCATCTGATGCAAAGGCTGCAACTACATTAAAAAAAATACAATCTGCATTGATACATTGGATGACTCAAATCCAAGGATCGTGAAACAGTAACTCGCCTCATCAATTTCCAATATGCAGGTGCTATTTTAGTTGAGAGGGGTTGGAGTGATGCATACGTTTCTAACATGTCTTTGACCCCTCCTTCTCCTTCTAGCCCGGGTCATACCTTCGGATATACAACCTACACGCAGTTCCTGGGGCTAGTCGGTTGCCAAGCAATGACTCTGTCCAGTCTGATCAGATGGGACACCTGGGTTTCCACCTGCATGGGGGCACCTCATACGGCAGGGGGTTACGTGTGCTGCCTGAAGACAGCCCAGATATACTGGACCTCAAAAAGTAAGAGGGGGCTGTCTGCCAATTTGTGTTGTCACCTCATAAGGCCTAAATGATAGGACACTTTCACTTGAAGTGCCAATCTTTTAAAGTTTATTTTCTCATTGTTTCAGGATCTTGGAGACATTCTCCGAGTCTGACATAAATGACTCGTCCATGTTTGAAGTCTGGAGTACACCACCAGAGTCTTTTGGTATGTTGACATTTTTCACTTTGATGCTTATATGAACAATATCTTGTTTTCCTGTTAATATTCCTTACAGCCATAATGGCTTGGAAGGCTGTGGTTTGGAGGAAACTTATGGCACCACATAAGTTTCTGCTATCATTTTAGGTACTGCTCCAGATGAAATTGCTACAGGTATGAAATGAGAAGTATGGCGCTATTTTGTTACACTTGTGGGCAAATTATAAGCTTATATAGTTGTAAAATATTAGGATGTGAGCAGAAAAATAAATGTTTGAATCACATCTCAAGAAACAAAACCACTTCCCAGTCTAGGTGTAATCCACACCCTCAGCCAGTACAAAAACACTTCCCAGTCTAGGTGTAATCCACACCCTCAGCCAGTACAAAATCACTTCCCAGTCTAGGTGTAATCCACACCCTCAGCCAGTACAATGGAATCTGGGATCCTCCACTACTAATGTACATCCACATCTGTGATAGAAGTCTATGTCTTTGATTTGTTGCAGTCCTGTCTGACACTAGCTAGCAGATTGTGACGTGTTAATGTGCTGCTCCATTTGCCGTTACAGGATAGATACGGCGTGTAGCACCGATAATTTTTGGCCAACCTTAACGATATTATCTTCGTTCTCGATTCGGCCAAATATTTATCTCCGAAAATGTCTGTGTCCAGTTGTAAGTGGTTCGTTTGAATTTAGAAAATGCTCTGTTATTAAAATAAATAATTAGTTTTGCTCCATGATGGGATCCAACACAGTGAGAGAAGGTTTGGAATAAAGATGGTGGCGTACACATTGTTGGATTACTTCATAGAGCAAAACATGAATTTGTTTTATTTTCTACATTCAAACGAACCAGCTGCGACTGGACATGGGCATTTTACAAGATGCATGTTAGAGTGAATCGAGAACTAAGATAGTATCGTTAAGGCTGTTGGAAAATTCTCTGCTACGCCAAACAGTACCTATCCCATAACGGCTAATGGAGAATCACATCAGCCCGTTACAATCTGCTAGCTACTCTGACACTTGTTGTATGTGTATTGGTGTAGAGAGGACGTGTGACCACACTGTGGAACAGGTGAGTCTGGCTGAAGTGAAGAGCAGAAGCCCCCCCTCAGGTGTTCCACGTTCAGGTTCAGCTCAAGTCTTACCAGCCTCAGAGACTCTACCAGTCCCTGAAACTCTTCTGTCACAAGTGTAAAACCATGTGAGTTACTGCTATACACTGACAACCAAACACAAACACGCAAGACACAACATCTACTTGATTGTATTAGCTACATAGCTCCAATTGTGAGGTCATAGGTTATCCATGCTTCTTCATATACATACTCGCACATGTCTCTCTCAATCCATTGGGGACCCCAGGGTGTGCACAATTATCTAGTCCAGCACTAACACACCTGATCAACTAATCACCAAGCCTTTGATTAGTTGAAACAGGTGTGTGCACTCTCTGGGTGTCAATCAGATATTGTCCTGGCTATCTGGGATCCTTGTGACATCCTTACTCCATTTGAAGTTAATGTTTAAACATTTTTAAATGTTAAGGACAAGGTTAGGGTTTAGGGTAGGGATGTCCAGGGATTCCAGACGGCACTAATCAGTCAGGAATAGATTGAGAAACGATTGAGAAACTGCCCTGTACCTTTCAGACGGGACGTCCCTGATGATGTCACAGTGGGGGGCTTGTTCTCAGAAGCCCAGAAGGACGTTGGACCATGTAATAATGGTTACTGGACTCTGGTTCTGCCTCTCCCGAGAGAGCCTCCTTCTGAATCCCCCACCCGGACCCTGACCCTTCTGATGTCCAGTCAGCTAATGGGAAAGGGCAAGGCAAAGGAGCTGATCTTCCTTATGGGTGCGAACCACACAACTGCCTTGTTACTATGGAGACACAGTGTTATCTGCATCTCTCTTCCTCTCATGGCCACAACCGTACAGACTTGAAACCTAGTAAAGAAACGCTATATAAATGCAATCTATTTCTACTGAGAAACAGTGATGTGTGTCTCTTTTAGTGATGCATTTCACATTTACCTTCTAAAAGCTATGCTATGACAGTTTGATTCTACGTTTTACACCAAAGGCTAAACTGTTATCCATTATTTTGTCTGCTTTCCCGTAGGAGCTACCTTGGAGGAGACGTGTCGGATAGCATCCGCTTACAGTAACATTGTCCCAGTGACATCACCACAAGGAACCATGACCCCGCTGGATCTCTCGGCTCCCTTCCTCTTCCGGGGCACGAAAAGATACTATGGGTCTGTACCTATCTTGAAAGTGACTGTCTTAGACACATCTGACACAGGCCACATTTTGTCCATCAGTGTACTTGAATACACTCAAATGTGAAGTGGGTTTTTATGCCTTTGTTTTTCAGATGCAAACAGTGCTCCCAACTAAAAGTGGGAGAATCATTGGGAGAAGGAGTAGAGGTTTGGGATGAGAAAAGTGTGGCAGACGGTATGGTGATCTCTTTCTCACTGTGCACACCTTTTAGGTGGTGGCGATTTAATGTGGATCTGACCCCATCGTCATTTCTCCCTATTCACCTCTTGATCACATTAACCTCTTACCTGGGTCGTGTTCACAGGCAAAACCTCAGCAAAACATTTTGCAGTGGTAGGAAGATGTTATTAGACCAGTTAGACCATTATTTTCCATGCAATAAAAGTACAAGTTTAAGGACTTGAGTGACTTGAACACTTGTGACCTGGTCTTTGCGGAACATGAGCTACAATACACAGAGACAGGTCTCTCACGGTGACCTTTGTGACCTGGGTTTATGTTCTTGATGTTTTTTTAAAAATGTAACTGCCTCGTGGATATTCTGACTCGGCTGGGTTTTCCATTTCACTGCTCTGTTGTGTCTGTAACGTCTCGGTTTGTTAATACTATGGTCACAGCATTCGTTTTGATCATGTTAGGACTACCTTCATCCCTCTCTTTTCTTTTAAATGTACTGGCTATTATTGATCTTCTCTCTGCACCATGCCCTCAGCTAGGGGAGGCTGGTGGGAGGAGCTCTAGGAGAAAGGGCTCATTGTAATTGCTGGAATGGAATGAATAGAACAGAGTCAAACATGGTTTCCGTATGTTTGTTGTGTTTGATACCATTCCATTTATTCCATTCGTCTTTACAGTGAGTTCTCCTATAGCTCCTCCCACCAGCCTCTTCTAGTTGGACTGTATTGTCTTCTCTCTCCCTCTTGTTACTCGGCTCCTCCCCCTTTCCTGAACCCTCAGTTGTTTTGATCTTATGTCTCCTCTCCACCGGCACTTTTAATGTTACGTCTGCTGTGTTTCTTTACTCCACCAATCCTCAGTTGTATGTTATGGCTTCCCTCCTTAGGTTGTAAAGTTACGCCTAGCGTCCGCTCCTGCCTCTGCTCAGGTCTCTCTCTTAAATCATGTAGTTTTAATGTTATGGCTCTCCTCTCGGCTCTCTTCCCTCGCCCAGCTCTCGGGGTGCAGCTGCTGCAGTATGGCCTACTGATGAAGCTTGAGCTGCAGGATGGCACCGGCTTCCTGGAGGCCCTGCTCTGGAGAGATGCAGTACGTGAGGGCATCCATATGAAGAGACAAGACACACACAACACGTTGAAATATTTTTCAACTTGGTGCCCATAGGTCTGCATGGGTATTTGGGCTCTATGTGTGTTGTATTCTTGTTGTCTAACTGGTAATGCCATTAACCCTATGGCAGGAATCCTTCTTCCACGTGTCAGCTGAGGACGCAGCAGCTGACCAGGAGGCACAAGACCGGGTCCAGGAAACCATGGACAGACTCTGCCCACCAGGGAGTAGTACGGGTAATTATATATTATAATAATAATAATATGACATTTAGCCGACGCTTTTATCCCACCGACTTAGTCATGCATGCATACTTTTTACATATGGGTAGTCTGGGAATTGAACCCACTACCCTGGCATTGAAAGCGCCATGCTCTACCAACTGAGCTACAGTGACTTATTGGACAATGCTTCCAGCACTGTCCACGGATGTATCACTATCACATAAATAGACCTGTGAAGTGAGAATGTTTTTGTCAATATTTCAAGGGCAGAGATTTTAACCCCACATCAACAGTGGGCTCTAATGAAGCATTGACAAACAGCGCGTAGAGGTTTCCCATTAGTGAGCAATGAGGCTGGATGAGCTTCCAGGCAGATGGCCCCTCAGAGCGTGAATGCACTGCAGCAATTGAGCAAGTAACTGGACAGCAATTAGTTTTCACATGTCCTCCTGAGCAGACTAGGCTAAAATATGTATTTAAGGATGTCAATTTGGTGTGTGTGCGTGCATGTTTGTGTGGTGTATTCATGTCTGTCTGTGCCCTTTCCCTTCCTGTGCCCAGCGGAGAGGCCCTGGATGGACCTGTGTCTCAGTGCCTACACAGTGGAGGAGAACGGCCAGAGACGGGCCTGCTACCAGATCTGCCACACTGGTACCAGAGGCACTAACCCACATACACACCCTCACGCCTCGCCTAGAGACAAATAGCACTCAACCAACCAAAATATAATCTATATGCCAAATAGTTATTTGTGAATATTGGTATACAGTTGTGTACCTCCAAATTAATAAAACAAATTATATTGGCTGAAATGTATCTGGCTTTGAGTGTCTCTGACCATTCCCTTTGTCATATTTCCTCCTTTGTACCAACATTTTATGTTTTATACTTTATTGAGTGTATGTGTAAACTCTGTTTTCCCCTTCTTAGAAATAAATTATGTGAAAATGATTTGTATTGTCAATTTGAATTTAACCATGGCATTTTCATTGTCTACATCCCTCAAACTCAATTCCACTGCATTAGAGTTCCCCTCTAATCGGGGACTGGTTTAGACCTGAGACCAGGTGTGTGTGCAATTCATTATCTGGTAGAACAGAAAACCAGCAGGCTCCGGGCCTCATAGGGTAAGAGTTGAATAATCTACATCAGCTATTCCCCAACTGGGGGTACACGCAATACAGTCGGGGCTGCGCCAAATAAAATGTGATTCACATTTTCAAACAGTCCATTTAGATTTTCCAACGGGGCTATACATTTTGGTGACTAACGTAGCTGCTTCTCATTCCGTTTGCTCGAAAATTGATAAATGTTTTTTTTTAAAGTAAGGCCTGCGTCCATAGAGACACATACCAGCTCTACTGTTAATACTGCTACTACCAGCAGTACTACACCTACACCTGTCGATGGCACAAGTTGTTCTGCTTCCACGAGCACATCCAATGCTAGCATCAGTAATTCTACATTTGTTGCTTGCCCCGCTAGCATGGATACTGACAGTTGTGAATCTGATACAGCTGAAGAGCTACTGCCCGCTTACCCGGGAATGCACCGAAAAACCGACAGGGACGTTGGACCATCGAAGAGGCGCAAATATGAGAATTACATTGATGTGGGGTTCACTTACAGTTGAAGTCGGAAGTTTACATACACCTTAGCCAAGTACATTTAATCTCAGTTTAACAATTCCTGACATTTAATCCCAGTAAAAATTCCGTTTTAGGTTAGTTAAGATCACCACTATATTTTAAGAATGTCAGAATAATAGTAGAGAGAGTGATTTATTTCAGCTTTTATTTCTTTCATCACATTCTCATTGGGTCAGAAGTTTACATGCACTCAATTAGTATTTGTTAGCATTGCCTTTAAATTGTTTGACTTGGGTCAAACGTTTTGGGTAGCCTTCCACGAGCTTCCCACAATAAGTTGGGTGAATTGTGTCCCATTCCTCCTGGCAGAGCTGGTGTAACTGAGTCAGGTTTGTAGGCCTCCTTGCACGCACATGGTTTTTCAGTTCTGACCACAAATTCTATTTTGGATTGAGGACAGGGCTTTGATGGCCACTCCAATATCTTGACTTTGTTTTTCTTAAGCCATTTTCTCACAACTTTGGATGTATGCTTGGGGCCATTGTCCATTTTTGGAAGACTCATTTGCGACCAAGCTTTAACTTCCTGACTAATGTCTTGAGCTGTTGCTTCAATACATCCACATAATTTTCCTTCCTCATGAGTCCATCTATTTTGTGAAGTGCACCAGTCCCTCCTGCAGCAAAGCACCCCCACAACATGATGCTGCCACCCCCGTGATTCACGGTTCGGATGGTATTTTTCGGCTTGCAAGCATCCCCCTTTTTCCTCCAAACATAACAATGGTCATTATGGCCAAACAGTTCTATTTTTGTTTCATCAGACCAGAGGACATTTCTCCAAAAAGTACGACCTTTGTCCCCATGTGCAGTTGCAAACCGTAGTCTGGCTTTTTTATGGCAGTTTTGGAGCAGTGGCTTCTTCCTTGCTGAGTGTCCTTTCAGAATCCAAGATGGCGTAGCAGTCAGACGTCTTGTCTCGTCCCATGTGTATATCTATTTTTCTTCACGTTCTTTTTAATATTTTTCCTAAACCTCAACTTCAAAATACTCACCTGCAACACGCCTCACCCAATGTGGTGTGGATTTATATGTTTTTACCCCTAAAGTATTTATATTTACCTCAGAACTGGAATACCTCAACCAGGGTTGACTACTCCTGGCTAACGTTTCCGTCTCGGAGCTAGCACCAACTAACCTGGGGCTAGCCCATGCTAGAACCGTCTCCCGGCTCACTCCTGGGCTACAATATCCAGACCTCTTCTACTGCCGGTACGGGGCACGGAACTCAGCCGATCCTCTGCGACTGGAATACCGACATAATCAGCCCGAGGATTCCAACAGGCCCCTAAGGCGCGACGCCCACTTAAGGCCCATTCTGCTAACCTGCTAGGCCGGCTACCTAGAGCTACTTGGAACCCTACTAATTCCATGACTGGTCTATCGGTGTCACCGCACGAAGAGGCAGAAACAGACTTAACCCCATCGCGATGTCACCCAAAGGCTAACTTGGTAGCCCCTGCTAACTGCTTGCTTGCCTGCCCCGGTCTGCTAACTGCTTTGCATGCTAACCCGGTCTGCTAACTGTAAGCTTGTTTAGCCCCGGCCTACTAACTGTTAGCTTGTTAGCATTGGCCTGCTAACTGTCTGAATTGCCGTATTCCCAGTCAGCACAACCACTCACTGGACCCATATGTTCACTTGGCTATGCATGCCTCTCTCTAATATCAATATGCCTCGTCCATTACTGTCCTGGTTAGTGATTACTGTCTTATTTCACTGTAGAGCCTCTAGCCCTGCTCAATATGCCTTAACCAACCATGTTGTTCCACCTTCTACATATGCGATGACATCACCTGGTTTAAACGTCTCTAGAGACTATATCTCTCTCATCATTACTCAATACCTAGGTTTACCTCCAATGTACTCACATCCTACCTTACCCTTGTCTGTACACTATGCCTTGAATCTATGCTATCGTGCCTAGAAACCTGCTCCTTTTACTCTCTGTTCTGAACGTGCTAGACGGCCAGCTCGTATAGCATTTAGCCGTACTCTTATCCTACTTCTCCTCTGTTCCTCTGGTGATGTGGAGGTTAATCTAGGTCGTGCAGTGCCGAACTCCACTCCCACTCCCCAGGTGCTCTCATTTGTTGACTTCTGTAAACGTAAAAGCCTTGGTTTCATACATGTTAACATTAGAAGTCTACTCCCTAAGTTTGTTTTACTCACTGCTTTCACACTCTGCCAACCTGGATGTCTTAGTCGTGTCTGAATCCTGGTTTAGGAAAACCACCAAAACCCTTGACATCTCCATCGCTAACTATAGCATTTTCCGTCAAGATAGATCTGCTAAAGGGGGCTGTGTTGCTATCTACTGCAAAGATAGCCTGCAGAGTTCTGTATTACTATCCAAGTCTGTACCCAAACAATTTGAGCTTCTACTTCTAAAAATTCACCTTTCCAGAAACAAGTCTCACTGTTGCCACTTGCTATAGACCTCCCTCTGCCCCCAGCTGTGCCCTCAATACCATATGTGAATTGATTGCCCCCCATCTATCTTCTAAGCCCGTGCTACTAGGTGACCTAAACTGGGACATGCTTAACACCCCGGCCATCCTACAATCCCAGTTTGATGCCCTTAATCTCACACAAATTATCAATGAACCTACCAGGTACAACTCCAAATCTGTAAACACAGACACCCTCATAGATGCCATCCTAACTAACTCACCCTCCAAAGACACCTCTGCTGTTTTCAATCAAGATTTCAGTGATCTCTGCCTCATTGCCCGCATCCGTAATGGGTCAGCGGTCAAACGGCCTCCACTCATCACTGTCAAACACTCCTTACAACACTTATGCGAGCAGGCCTTTCTAATTGACCTGGCCGTGGTATCCTGGAATGACATTGACCGCATCCCGTCATTAGATGATACCTATTCCTTAAAAAAGTGCCTTCCTCACCATCTTAAAATGAACGAGGAATAGATATAGTCCTTGGTTCACTTCAGACCTGTCTGCCCTTGACCAGCACAAAAACATCCTGTGGCGTTCTGCATTAGCATCGAATAGCCCCCATGATATGCAACTTTTCAGGGAAGTTAGGAACAAATATACACAGCCAGTTTGGAAAGTTAAGGCTAGCTTTTTCAAATAGAAATTTGCATCCTGTAGTACTAACTCAAAAAGGTTCTGGGACACTGTAAAGTCCGTGGAGAATAAAAGCACCTCCTCCCAGCTGCCCACTGCTCTGAGGCTAGGAAACATTGTCACCACCGATAAATCCACTATAATTGAGAATTTCAATAAGCATTTCTCTACGGCTGGCCATGCTTTCCACCTGGCTACCCCTACCCCGGTCAACTGCCCGGCACCCTCCACAGCAACCCGCCAAAGCTCCCACAATTTCTCCTTTACCCAAATCCAGATAGCTGATGTTCTGAAAGAGCTGCAAAATCTGGACCCCTACAATTCAGCTGGGCTATACAATATGGACCCTCTCTTTCTAAAATTATCTGCCGAAATTGTTGCAACTCCTATTACTAGCCTGTTCAACCTCTCTTTCATATCATCTGAGATTCCCAAAGATTGGAGAGCTGCTGCGGTCACACCCCTCTCGTCAAAGGGGGTGACACTCTAGACCCAAACTGCTACAGACCTAGATCTATCCTACCCTGTCTTTCTAAGGTCTTCGAAAGCCAAGTTAACAAACAGATTACCGACCATTTCGAATCCCACTGTACCTTCTCCGCTATGCAATCTGGTTTCAGAGCTGGTCATGGGTGCACCTCAGCCACACTCAAGGTCCTAAATGACATCATAACCGTCATCAATAAGAGACATTACTGTGCAGCCTTATTCATCGACCTGGCCAAGGCTTTCGACTCTGTCAATCCCCACATTCTTATCGGCAGACTCAACAGCCTTGGTTTCTCAAATGATGAGGGGTGGCCAGTCCTCTTCTGGCTGTGCCGGGTATAGATTATAACATAACATGGCCAAGAAGTTCAAATATTCATAAATGACCAGCATGGTCAAATAATAATAATCACAGTAGTTGTCGAGGGTGCCACAAGTCAGCACCTCAGGAGTAAATGTCAGTTGGCTTTTCATAGCCGATCACTAAGAGTATCTCGATCACTCCTGCTGTCTATGAAGAGTTGAAAACAGCAGGTCTGGGTCAGGTAGTACGTCCGGTGAACAGGTCAGGGTTCCATAGCCACAGGCAGAACAGTTGAAGCTGGAGCAGCAGCACGGCCAGGTGGACTGGGGACAGTAAGGAGTCATCATGGTCCTAGGGCTCAGGTCCTCCGAGAGAGAGAAAGAAAGAGAGAATTAGAGAGAGCATACTTAAATTCAGACAGGATACCGGATAAGACAGGAGACGTACTCCAGATATAACAGACTGACCCTAGCCCCCCGACACACTACTGCAGCATAAATACTGGAGGCTGAGACAGGACAGGGTCAGGAGACACTGTGGCCCCATCCGATGATACCCCCGGACAGGGCCAAACAGGAAGGATATAACCCCACCCACTTTGCCAAAGCACAGCCCCACACCACTAGAGGGATATCTTCAACCACCAATTTACCATCCTGAGACCAGGCCGAGTATAGCCCACAAAGATCTCCGCCACGGCCCAACCCAAGGGGGGCGCCAACCCAGACAGGAAGATCACGTCAGTGACTCAACCCACTCAAGTGACGCACACCTCCTAGGGACTGGATGAAAGTGCACCAGTAAGCCAGTGACTCAGCCCCTGTAATAGGGTTAGAGGCAGAGAATCCCAATGGAGAGAAGGGAACTGGCCAGGCAGAGACAGCAACAGCAGTTCATTGCTCCAGAGCCTTTCCGTTCACCTTCACACTCCTGGGCCAGACTACACTCAATCATATGACCCACTGAAGAGATGAGTCTTCAGTAAAGACTTAAAGGTTGAGACCGAGTTTGCGTCTCTCACATGGGTAGGCAGACCATTCCATAAAAATGGAGCTCTATAGGAGAAAGCCCTGCCGCCAACTGTTTGCTTAGAAATTGTAGGGACAATTAGGAGGCCTGCGTTTTGTGACTGTAGCGTACGTGTAGGTATGTACGGCAGGACCAAATCAGAAAGATAAGTAGGAGCAAGCCCATGTAATGCTTTGTAAGTTAGCAGTAAAACCTTAAAAATCAGCCCTTGCCTTAACAGGAAGCCAGTGTAGGGAGGCTAGCACTGGAGTAATATTATCAAATTTTTGGGTTCTAGTCAGGATTCTATCAGCCGTATTTAGCTCTAACTGAAGTTTACTTAGTGCTTTATCCGGGTAGCCGGAAAGTAAAGCATTGCAGTAGTCGAACCTAGAAGTAACAAAAGCATGGATTAATTTGAATCATGGAAATTCCATGAATCATGGAATCTACCATTCCAGTGTTTAATTGCTATATTGTAATTACTTCGCCACCATGGCCTATTTATTGCCTTAACTCCCTTATCTTACCTCATTTGCACTCACTGTATATAGACTTTTTATTTTCTTTTGTTCTACTGTATTATTGACTATGTTTTATTTATTCCATGTCTGTGTTGTTGTATGTGTCAAATTGCTATGCTTTATCTTGGCCAGGTCGCAGTTGCAAATGAGAACTTGTTCTCAACTAGCCTACCTGGTTAAATAAAGGTGAAAAATAAAAAATAAATACAGGACTCGTTTTACTGTGGATATAGATACTTTTGTACCTGTTTCCTCCAGCATCTTCACAAGGTCCTTTGCTGTTGTTCTGGGATTGACTTGCACTTTTCTCACCATAGTACGTTAATCTCTAGGAGACAGGATAGGGCTGCGTTCAGAGTATCCTGCCTTGGCAAGCTGTTAAGACACAGATGCCCTTTGCAACCACATACCTATGTGAGAGTGGATTCTTGGCCCTCACTAGCACAAAAAAAAGAAATACAGGCACAGACTGTGTGGAAAATTATTTTAGATTGAGACTCCAATACAACCCAACATTGCAGAGTTATGTGCATCGTTTCTAGCACACCATTCTCATTAAGCTGTGGTGAGTTATTCCTGAATTTTATAGGAACAAATCAGGTTTTATATGTAAGATGGCTAAATAAAGAGCACAATGAATGATTATTATTTGTGCCTTGGTCCTCCTATAAGAGCTTTTTGTCAATTCCCACGAACCGGGTTGTGACAAATTCACACTCATTCTAAATGTATCGTAAAGTGTGTGTGGCAGGATGATTACAATGACGCCAACAAAAAAAAATTGATAGTGTGCTGACCCTGGTGCTAGAGGGGGTACAGCTGGAGGTTGAATGTTTGAAGGGGTACGGGACTGTAAAAAGTTTGGGAACCACTGCTCTACATCATATCACACTATTTCTTAAGTAGCCTTTATAGGGACAGATGTGAAGGTTTGCATCTGCTTAATTGCAGCAAAAAGAATATATATTACGTTTTTAATTGGATATCATTACAGTAGGCACTTTCAACCCAGGGCCGCCTCAGGGTGGAATGATGTCATGTCAAAACCATAGAATGACTATTTCTGTGTTCAATGCCTACTGATAGTTCTTAATTATCTTTGAATTTCACTGGCACCTGATGGGTTCTAAAAGCACATTCGTATCACTCTCAATGGAGCTCCACTGTGGGTGACCGATTTGTTTTATGATGGGCTTCATGGCCTGAGGTAATGTGGCTGAAATGGATATAGTTCACTGGGAACTAGTAGTGACGTTCTATTGTCCATGTAGCTCTAGGGCTCCATCGGGTGGTGTATCAGTGCAATGTGTTATGAACGCTATCGAGCCCCTGTGGGGTGCATGCAGGTTTTGGTTTCTAATCTATTACTTGATCATGTTTGGTTATTAGGCAAATGATGTTAGTGGCCAGGCTTGTTGTTCTTGGAATTTTGGTAACAAAATTCTCCAACTTCTGCTTTGGCCGACACATACAAATATAGCACAGGGTCAACAACATTATTTACGTATGAGTTAACAGAACATGAACTATTGCAAGTTGGATTTTCACTGCGCAGTTCCTTTTAAAGCTTTTTCACTGCAATTCTACACATTTTATCAGGGTGGGGAGAACATTTGACTGTTTTCAACCTTGTGTCCTGCAGTTCTACACATTTTATCAGGGTGGGGAGAACATTTGACTGTTTTCAACCTTGTGTCCTGCAGTTCTACACATTATGCCATCGCTATTTTGTGTTCTAATGCTTTCTGAGTGACTCAAACATAACAAAATCAATGGGAATTTTAGATTCTCCCCGACTGTAGTTTTTATTTGGCCGTTGTTAGTTCTCAAAGATCTTGTTAAAATTTTATATATAGCTCCATTATCTTGTGTACATACTGTACTATATATCTGATTTTAAGTTTATTCTAAAAAAAAATGTACCATTTAAAAATAAAATGGCAGCAAAATAAAATGCCTGCTGCTAAATGAATAGAGGGGAAACACTGCAATTAACAGATAAAACATTGGTTGAGACAGCCAAGAACCTAATTACCGGATGCATTCTTTTGATTTATGTAATTGTGAGAGTTTGATTTGCTATACAGGACTTAATCAGGCAGGCAATATGCACAAAATATATCAAACATTAGGAACACCTTGCTAATATCGAGATATTGAGTTTCCCACCCTACCTTTTGCCCTCAGAACAGTCTCGCATCTTTGGGGCATGGACTCTACAAGGTGCCGAAAGCGTTCCGCAGGGATTCTGGCCAATGTTGACTCGAATGCTTCCCACAGTTGTGTCAAGTTGGCAGGAAGTTCTTTTGTTGGTGGACCATTCTTGATACACACAGGAAACTGTTGAGCATGAAAAACCCAGCAGCTCAAACCCGTGTGCCTGGCACCTACTACCATACCCCTTTCAAAGGCACTTTCATTTTCTATCCTGCCCATTCACTGTCTGAATAGCATACATACACAATCCATGTCTCAATTGTCTTAAGGCTGAAAACTCCTTCTTTAACCCGTATCCTCCGTTTCTTCTACGCTGACTGAAGTGGATTTAACAAGGGACGTCAATAGAGGAATCATAGCTTTTACCTGGCCCGTCTATGTATTGGAAAGAGCAGGTGTTCTTAATGTTTTGTGTGCTCAGTATATAGCCCAATGGCTCTTAAGTCAAGGGCACACTGATCAAAATGATTAACAAGATGAATAAGACTTGTGCCTGGAGTGATGTTGATGTGTGCTGTAATGCGGTTGGCAGGGGACTTTTTGATCTCAGCTTTAGTCTGATTTCCTGAATCCTGGATTTGTACCGTATGCATCATCCATGCTGTGAGGAACCAGTGTTTGCTTGGGGAAAATCCACCCACATCAACACCTGCTCTCTAACTTCATCCCTTTGTGTGAGCAGAGCGCAACAGACACCCCCCCCCCCCGGCATACCTTTCTCACAGCCAAAGCTTCAAAAGGGGTTTTCAATGTCCCTGAAATGGATATTCACAGGGAAGCAAATTTATACAGTGGAATACACTGCTACATGGTGTCAGGAAGCAGCTACGGTGGAAAGAATCTAGTGCTGGTGTCATAGTGGTCGTACAAAGGTGAGTAGCAGACACAGCAGCTGTTCAAACAAACTGTAGAACCCAGTTCCTACATTTTAATATAAAAATTTATTTTATCAAACACAACTATGCTACATCTTATCTCTGGGACCGTCAGGATGACAAATCAGAGCAATATTACTGAATGTAAGTACATTATTTACCTTCAGAGGTGAATGTATCAAACCAGTTGCCGTGATAATTTTTTGTTGTGCACTCTCCTCAAACAATAGCATGGTATTGTTTCACTGTACCAGCTACTGTAAATTGGACAGTGCAGCTCGATTAACAAGAATTTAAGCTTTCTGCCCATATAAGACATGTCTATGTCCTGGGATTTTTTTTTTGTTACTTACATTATGCTAATCACATTAGCTCACGTTAGAGGAATAATTAATTAGTCAATTATCAATGATGTCATTACAGCAAATAACACCAACCTCCGAGTGAGATCTAAAATTCACCAAACATGCTTCAATTGGTTATTAACAACCCTTATCCCAAGGCAATCGTTCTGCAGTTGGCTTAAACTGGCACTTTTACAGTAATGTTGATGAATGTGCACTGTCCCTGTAAAATTCAACTTTATGCTACTTTACTTTATGTAGCTATTATCACACACTCCAATTGAATTTATCCAGGACTGCTCAAACCTAAATTGGAGTAAATTGTTTATTTACTGTTATGTTCTTCTGTTTATTTTTATATTGAATGACACATCATATTTTGCTATAGCCTAAATAGTTTTTGTTGTTGCTACCATTTTCCCCAGGGGGTGCCAATGAGCTGTGTGTAAAAGCTACGGTGATTACATGTATTATACTTGTCTGGGTATGACATGATAGACCCAGTTACTTAGATAACAAAAGTAACTGTCCAGTGAAATCTCACTGTATTTGTTTTATATATTTTTTTGTAACCTTTTTTTTCTCCTCAATTTCATGGTATCCAATTCGTAGTTACAGTCTTGTCTTGTCCATCGCTGAAACTCCCGTACAGACTCGGGAGAGGTGACGGTCACAACCTAGCCAAGCCACACAGCTTCTTAACACAATGCCCACTTAACCCGGAAGCCAGCCAAACCCTCCCCTAACCCGGACAACGCTGGGCCAATTGCATGCAGCACCATGGGTTTCCCGGTCGCGGCCAGCTGCGACAGAGCCTGGACTCAAAGCAGGACCTCTAGTGGCACTGCGATGCAATGGTCTAAGGCGCAATGCCTTAGACCATTGCGCCACTCGGGAGGTGAAATCTCACTTTCAAAAGTTAATATCCTGAACTACCCATCCCGGATCTGGGAGAATTGTCATCAACTACACTAATCAGCATAGGGCAACGATCAAAAATAATTACTAGAAAATATTCATAAAATCACAAGTGAAATATAGTGAAACACAGCTTAGCCTTTTGTTAATCACCCTGTCATCTCAGATTTTGAAATGATGCTTTACAGCCAAAGCAAGACAAGCGTTTATGTAAGTTTATCGATAGCCTAGCGTCACGAAAATCAGAAAAGCAATCAAATGAATCGTTTACCTTTGATGATCTTCGGATGTTTTCACTGACGAGACTCCCAGTTAGACAGCAAATGTTCCTTTTGTTCCTTAAAGATGATTTTTATACCCCAAATACCTCCTTTTGTTGGTCACATTATGTTGAGAAATCCACCGGAAATAGCGGTCACGACAGAAACATGGCAAACGTTTTTTAGAATCAATCCTCAAGGTGTTTTTCAAATATCTATTAGATAATATATCAACCGTGACAATTGGCTTTTCAGTAGGAGCGAGAGGAAAAATGACTACCTCTGTCTTTTACGCAAGAATCACTCTGAGAGCCCTCAGCTGGCCACTTGCGCAATGTAGTCGTTTACACTCATTCTTCAACATAAAGGTGTGGAACTATGTCAAAATGCTGTAGACACCTTGGGGAATACGTAGAAAAAGGAATCTAGTTGATATCCCTTTCAATGGCCAATAGGGGTGCATAGGAACACAACGGTTTCAAAATAAGAGGCACTTCCTGATTGGATTTTCCTCAGGGTTTCACCTGCAATATCAGTTCTGTTATACTCACAGACAATATTTTGACAGTTTTGGAAACTTTAGAGTGTTTTATATCCTAAGCTGTCAATTATCTGCATATTCCAGCATCTGGTCCTGAGAAATAGGCGGTTTACTTTGGGAACGTTATTTTGCCCAAAAATAAAAATAGTGCCCCCTAGTTTCAAGAGGTTAACTCATTCCCACATAATTTTGTTTACTTATTCTATACTCGTGTTTGTGGCCAAAGCATAAATTAGAGGGGAAAAACACATCAAAATCCCCACCTCACTTGTATCTCAAACAGACTCTTTTTGTTTTATTTTATTTAACTTTTATTTAATTAGGCCACTTACGTTAAGAACAAATTCTTATTTACAATGAGGGCCTCTCAAAATGCAAAATGCCTCCTGCGGGGACAGGGGGTTGGGATTTTTCAAAAGTATTTATATTTATATATATATATACACACTGCTCAAAAAAATAAAGGGAACACTTAAACAACACAATGTAACTCCAAATCAATCACACTTCTGTGAAATCAAACTGTCCACTTAGAAAGCAACACTGATTGACAAATTTCACATGCTGTTGTGCAAATGGAATAGACAACAGGTGGAAATTATAGACAATTCGCAAGACACTCCCAATAAAGGAGTGGTTCTGCAGGTGGGGACCACAGTCCACTTCTCAGTTCCTATGCTTCCTTGATGATGTTTTGGTCACTTTTGAATGCTGGCGGTGCTTTCACTCTAGTGGTAGCATGACAAGAGAGACCTAAGACAACAACTGAGCAAGGTAGCAACACATGACAACACACCATGGTAGCAAGACAACATGGTCGCAGCACGATACATGGTACAAACATTATTGGGCATAGACTACACGAAGGGCAAGAAGATAAGAGACATCAATACATCATCCAAAGCAGCCACAACTAATGCTTGCTTTTTTCTCACAGAGTATGATGTCATACTCCCGAGGAGGATGATCTGGTCAATCAGTGGATTACTAGCGTAAATAATTTTTATCAACTGCATATGGCCACACCATTCTGTTATTGGGGTACCCCCAAACCATTCCAAAACAAAAAAGATGAACATACTTAATTACAGTTTTTTTAGAAGGAAACTATTTCACTCATATTGTAATTAATTCTAGGTAATATTTCATAGAAATCTGGAAACCTGGACAGTTACTTTAACTCCTGTCCACTGAATGTGGCGGTAAAATGGTAAATTAATCAATAGCCTATAGACTAGTATGCTGGTGTGTTTGGAATTGCTGAAAGCATGGGCCCAAAAAGTTTTTCACAAAAAGACAATGAGTGCTTGCCTCCATGAACTCGAGCGCTTCACACGTTGTGGTCCTGCAGTCCAGGCCATATCCATTGATGTGTACAGTAGTCCTTATACAACATGCCACCACGCTGAACCAAAACGTCTAGTTGCAGTGAATCATGTTGTTGGAAAGTTGCACAACAAATGCCCTCTAGGTTCTCAACAGAGATAAACCTCCAGCAAAACAAGAAACATTTTGTAGGCTACTTCAGTATTTCAAGGAGAAACATTGTCTGAAATGGTTGAGTGATGCTGGCTGATTTAGTTGAACAGATCCGGTTTAGCCGCCAGGGGAGCCCGTCTCTTCTCTCCGTGATGCTCACGTGTGCAGCTCCAGACGGAGCTTGGCACATTCCCAACAATACGCACTCCCTCTCCGACTCTGGGCGCCCGGATCGTGGGTACCAGTAATAACCGTCCAGGGCGCTTTTCGGACATAGAAGCAAATGCTTTTGAATAGGAAATGCGATCTTGTGTCCATTTAACCTTTTTACAATCTGTTATATATTCAGAGGCACAGACGAAATTCAAACATACCCTACTTCACATGGTGAGAAAACAACCGTTGTTGAACTTTACTTTGTCGCATTTCGGAGACGCACCTGTCAATTGCCAAGTGCACTTTATTTAATTCGAAGTGGTGTTGACAACTATGGAATGAAGGTTTGGCTTTATTTCTGTCGTCTCTCCGATGTGGTAATCATCCATGGATAAATATATTTGGAATACAATATACTATTGTTGCCTGTTTTAGAATAAACCATGCTGGTACTACTCTTAAGATTACTGTGTTTCTCACTTTGGAGCGAGAATGTGTTCTCGCAAATACACGGGGAGAAGACAAATATGATTCCTAGACATTATGAAACCGCCGTCACTATCGGGAATCTACACAAAACCAATAGTGATAGTCAGAGATTGCATTCGGCGTATGGCAGAGTTATCAACGAAATTGACAATAAAAGGGTGCGTACTCCAAGTTCATCCTCCTGGGATGTGGTTAGGACATGGATGGATAACATAAATGTGACTTCATTCAATACGAAAAGGGGTATGAATGAAATAACACTGCGCAAAAGCAATTCGTCAAATGGAACAGAAACCATTTGGTTACCCGAGGAAGGCGAGTCAAAAAGGATGATGGAAGAAAAGTTAGACACGGAGAAACATGCAGCCATGGAAACACGAGATGGTGTATACATTCATGTAAAGCCCTCCACGAGACATAAGCGAGGAGGACACCACCGTGGCGAGCACAACCGGATCTGCATACACAAAAGAGCAAGTGTAGACCGTCGGAGAAGAAATGCGAAGGATGGCAGTAAAAAAGGAAACTTAATAAACGAGCCAACCTTGCTGTCAGATGAGTCTTTGGACACACCGCTGGCCACGTGGGAACCGCTGCCTAAACCTATGGCCCAGAACCAGTCAACAGACATGCCATTTCATGCCACTGATTATGAACAGTTCACTTTGCCAGACCTCCAGGACTATACCCCACTGATTCCTCTCAATCCTCAAACTAGGAGAAAAGATGTAAAAAACCCATTTTACCCCCTAACAGCAGAATCATATGGGGCATATGCCATCATGATCATTTCGGTCATCATTTTCACTGTTGGATTAATTGGGAATATAGCAATCATGTGCATTGTGTGCCACAACTACTACATGAGAAGTATTTCAAATTCTCTTCTAGCCAATCTCGCCCTATGGGATTTTGTTGTCATCTTTTTCTGCCTGCCCCTGGTGATCTTCCATCAACTGACCAAGAATTGGCTGTTGGGGGAGTTCTCCTGTAAAATCATCCCCTATATTGAGGTAATAATGTCCACCATCTATTGTGTTACTTGATTGAATGTTTTTGATTGGGTGATGAAGTTGGTGTTCAACGTCTGCTGTCATAACCATCTCTTCCTTGTGAAATCTGTCACATATTGTGAGCTAAAAAAGTGTTGGGGCAGTGACCATTTTTTGTTGTTGTTTTTGCTCTGTACTCCAGCACTTTGGATTTGAAATGATACAATGACTATGAAGTTCAGACTGTCAGCTTTAATTTGAGGGTATTTTCATCCATATCGGGTGAACCGTTTAAAAATTACAGCTCTTTTTGTACTTAGTCCTCCATTTTTAGGGGATCAAAAGTATTGTGACAAATGAAATCATGTATATTAAAGTAGTAAAATGCATTTGGTAGAGCATGGCGCTTGTAACGCCAGGGTAGTGGGTTCGATTCCCGGGACCACCCATACGTAGAATGTATGCACACATGACTGTAAGTCGCTTTGGATAAAAGCGTCTGCTAAATGGCATATATTATTATTATATTATATTCCTACCACACAATGACTACATCAAGCTTGTGACTACACATTTATTGGACTCATTGGCTGTTTGTTTTGGTTGTGTTTCAGATTAGTTTGTTTCCAATAGATATGAATGGAGTCACATTTATTATAAATAAGAATATAATATGTTTCTAAACACTTCTACATTAATGTGGATGCTACCATGATTATGGATAGTCCTGAATGAATAATGATGAATGAGAAGGGTAGACACACAAATATCATACCCTCAAGCGATGCTAACCTCTCACTATTACAATAACAGGGGAGGTTAGCATTTTTGTGGGGGTATGATATTTGTGTGTCTAACTTTCTCACTCATCAACAACAACAAAAATGTGTCCCGTCCCAATACTTTTGATGCTCACTTTATGTCAATTCTTACACCGTACAATGTTCTGTGCTTCAAGTGTTTGCAGTATTTGGAGGATCCTATACTAGGTCAAGATTTTTTTCTTCTCCCGAATGTCACCTCAACCTGTTGTTCCAAACTTTTAGGTGAGGTGTCACTATTCTAGCTACAGAGGTAAAAGCCCCTAGGCGACCTATGCTATGTTAGGGATATGGTTACAGTCCTACTTTCCCTAATAAGGCATTAGTCTGAAACTCACTAGGCCTCAATAATTACATTACACACCCGTTATTGCATCAACTTACCTGTCTGTTTCAGCTGTAAGGCAGCTCTTCTGTCAGCCATCTATTGTAAAAGATAGTCCTTTAAAATAACATGTTTTCCAGAGTTACAGAACGCTAACCATACAGTAAAGTCTATATTTTGCAGCAATAGTATTGCCAATTGAAGGGTTTGTATTAACACACTTGTACTACATACTGAATGTTATATACTGTATGTGATTTGAATGTTGCAGGACGAAATTATGAAAAGAAAATCTATTATTGCCCCTGGGGTCCATTATTGCCCCTGGGGTCCATTATTGCCCCTGGGGTCCATTATTGCCCCTGGGGTCCATTATTGCCCCTGGGGTCCATTATTGCCCCTGGGGTCCATTATTGCCCCTGGGGTCCATTATTGCCCCTGGGGTCCATTATTGCCCCTGGGGTCCATTATTGCCCCTGGGGTCCATTATTGCCCATGGGGTCCATTATTGCCCATGGGGTCTATTCAGACAGTGATCACTTTGTACCCAGTTTCCAGGCATCGTCAACACAGGTCCTAGAGAGAAACTGAGTTTTTGTTTCAGCCAACCACTAATGCACCTGTTTCAAATAATCAACCAAACATGGACATTAACCTAGACCAAAATGAGCTGAATCAGGTGTATTAGCGCTGGACTGGAACAAAAGCCTGCAAACCCACTATCTCTCCTGAACGGAGTTGGAGAAGGCTGAGCTCTGTTCCGCTTGCTGTGTGAATGCAGTAAATGGTGATTGGTGTGTTGGTGTAATCTGACACACCACACATCATAGAACTGAGCCTCATAAAAAAACTACAGATTAGCTGGTTATATCACATACTGTCTAAAAGGAAACCCACCAGACCCAGGTGCAGCTAGGGACAACATCCAAGAATCTAGATGATATGGAAAAGTCTAAACGAGATCCTTGTGATGTCTCAATGTCAA